>NC_068424.1:49620706-49723206 GCF_023373465.1 Oncorhynchus keta | reverse complement strand
AGACGGAGGAAGTTGACGACGATGAGGAGGAACTGAGACTGCTCTCTAAGATCCCAAGTCACGTAGACCTGCGCCTCATCGACAAGATCTGCGCCCAGTCTAACAAAACTGCTTCCAAAAACAAGTTAGACATCCCCAGAGTCATCCCCATCTCCTCCTGTGAAAAGAAGGCGGCTTGTAGCTCCACCCACAAAGGGGAGGAGAGTCTATCAAGTTACTCTGGAGATTGCGGTCCTTTCCTAACTCCGTCCCCTAACGCTCCTCCTCCTGTTGCTAGGGAAAGTGCCTCAGAGTCAGACGATGAGTTCTTCGATGCCCAGGAGCGGTTCACTCCTCCAGTTCCTCCTGATGGCACAGGTGGGTTGTTGACATCACTTCTTCACTGACAGAGTAACTGTGTATAGAGCTGTTAAAGTGTTAAAGTGAAGGTGTTGAATGATTTCTGTCACCCGTTTAATACTCCCATCTCTCTCTCTCTCATTCACTCACAGAAAACAGTTTGGATGTGGCTGACAATAAGAGACACCGTAAACGCTGGAGTGGCACAGGAAATGGACTGCCAGTGGTACCAGAGAGGGAGCCTCCCTCACCCCTCAAAAAGAAGCACTCCTCACCTGACCACAAGAAACAGCAGGAGACCCAACGAGACCCGAAGCTCCACTCAAACCAGTCTTCCATGCAGAGTGTCGATGCCAAGACCAAACCTCCACCATTGGCCCCCAAGCCCCAGCTACCCCCAAAACCTGAACTGGCCCCTAAACCTGAACTGGCCCCCAAGCCCCAGATAGACCCCCAGAGGTCTCCCAAGTGTGTGGGTCCGTACGCCCACTGTAACGGGGATGCTCGTGGGGGCCACGCGGGGCTCTTGGAGATAGACACCATGGAGCCGGAAACGATGGAGTTTAAATCAGTCACCTCGGGGGCGGGGGGGCCTCCACTCTCCTCCCCCCTCATCACGGCTGTACGGAAGAACCAGCAACCCCCTGCTGAATCTCAGGCTGTGGAGAATGGGCTCAGGCAAGAGAACGGGCCTAAGATAGAGAACAGTTCTAAGCAAGAGCACAGTTCTAAGATAGAGAACAGGACTCCTAACGTGCTTCCTAAAGATTGTGTTCTGGTCACTGCTGACAAGCAGACAGCGAGTGTTGAAACTAAAACAAATGGGATTTCCCTACCGAAGGGAGAGGTCCGAAATGGGGTTGGGGTGGACCCCCCGAGAAAGCTGCAAAGCTTATCCCCCATTCCACGTTCGGCTTCAGGAGATGAGATCAGGTTGAGCCTTACCAGCCCTCCACCACTCTCTCCCAGAACCTCCCCTCCTCCTCTTCATCCCCTAACAGTCCTCCCCATCCCGGTCTCACTGAAGGAGAAGGAGGGGGTGTCCCCACCGAACGGCCTCCACCCCTGGGGCAGCCGCAATGGGAGCGCTCAGTCCGGGAGGAGGGTCTCTCTAAGTCACGAGAACCTGTCCCCCAAAAATGCAGACAGCCCCCTCAGTCTGACCACCTCCCTCACCACCTCCTCTAAAGGGACAGCAGGAATCCCAGAGAGCACAGGGAGGTCAGGGTCAGGTTCAGACCTGAGGGTCAGTTCTTCCAGCCTGGGGGGCCGTCTGCCTACCTCAGCCCTGAGAGGGCGGATCCAGGCCCTGCCCTGGTACATGACCCGCTCCCAGGAGATCCTGGGTACTCTGGACTACCCCTCCACCAGCTCTGTCAACGAGGATGTCACATCCGGGTACGGCTCCGGTCTGTCGGTCAGCGGAGCCTCTGAGGTCAGCAAGGTCACTGCCAAGGCAGTAGGTGAGACTGCAGCGGGTAAAGGGAAGAAGGAAGTGCTGGAGGATGGAGCCGAGGTTGTCATAGCGACCATCAAAGAGTTCCAGGAAGTGACTCCCCGTGTGAAGGAGGCCAATGGGACGAACGTGTCGCACCCCAACCAGACCCTGAGAGAAAATGGGGCGCACGTCTCTGAGCCCTATGGGTTTCGGGGCTCTTGCAAGTCGGAGCAGCCCCAGTCCAGGCCCCACTCAGAGGTAGGGTTAGGGGGTGGTTCAGGCCCACCCCTAGAGGGGGACTCTCTGGTGCACACCCCTCCACAGGCCCACCGTGAGGCGTGTGGGTGCCGTACCGTCTACGCCAACTGTTTCAGCGGCGACGTGGAGGACGGCTGCGGCTTCGACGAGGAGCTCACAATCTACGAGTTCTCCAAACGCACGCGCCCCAAACAAGCCCGCTCCACACCCCTGCCCTCCCCCACCTCCCCTGTCCCCTCCCCCAACATCCTGTCCCTGCTGAGGGACACCCCTCGCCCTCTCTCTACCCTCTCCACTGCCTCCTCAGAAATTAGCCCCCTCCTGTCCCGCCCTGTCTCCCCAACACCCCCTACAGGCGCCCTGAGCTCCCTCACCAACAAACGCTACGTGGGGCTGAAGGGGGGCTTCGCCTCCCTGAGGCAGGACATCGATCAGCTACGCCTGGTTCTGGAGAGAGGTACGGCTGGGCCACCACCATCATCAGAACCCTCTAAAACAGACCAGGATGGGTGTGGAGAAGAGGGACCCAACCAAGACGTGGGGAAAGAGGATGGTCCGACCCCGTGCTGTGGAGGGGCAAGTCCTCTACCCTTGACAGAGGCTGAGAGGAGTTTACTCCAGGCAGAGGCCCGGCGGTTGGCAACAGGGTGCCAGCGTGCCACGCGTGTGGGCTGGGCTCCGGAGGAGGCGCTTCGGTCCTTATCCAACAGCTTTAGTGCCCTTGTGCAGCTCTCTGCAGCCTGCCTGAGAACACACCCCTGTCCTGGCTGTGACATCTGCCTCAATAGGGGTCAGATCCACAGCACTGATGATGAAGGCCAGGAGGAGGCTCTGGACAAGCTGAAGGAGATCGTAGGGCTGTACCGGGAGTTTGTTGGGGCTGTGGAGACGGCTGAAACCAGGGCTGGGGCTGGCGGTGGGTCTGGGGATGGACAGAGGCAGGGAGAGGGCGAGGGGGTCAGGCTGCTGGCCAAACGCTGCACTGTGCTCATCTCTTCTGTCTTTGCGCTCACGCAGCTGTTCAGGATGCACTCGCCGGACACGACAGACCTGCTGGGTCAAACACCTCTCCACTTTTGACCTCTGAACTTTTAAAAACCCCTCCTCACCACCAGGACTGAGGTGAGATGAGGACTTAGTAAGAGAAGGGAGGAGGATGAAGAGCTGTTGACACGATTCTTTAACAAAGTGGGATCTGGTGTGTGGCCCTACATACAGTACAGTACATACACACTTGTACAGTAAGTGCCATGCACACCACAGCACACAGAATAAACACACCCACACCACACACGCATCCATAAATGATGAGAGGAACCTCTTCCACTGACTGCCATTACTGCTAGGTCTCCCGATAGACTCATCTGGATTATGCATTTGTACATAGGTATTTTATAACTATCTATCTTATTTTATTATTATATTCTGTATGTGTATGTATGAAATATGTACGTACGTATTTAAGTATGTTTGCACCATGGTCTATGAACGTGAAGGGACCTGCTGGTGTAAGACCCCGTGGTTATCACTAGATTTTGTATATATTGTTTTTGTCACGTGTGATTTTCTACCTCCACCCACCTCCCTTCCTCTGACCTGGTGTCTGCTGAGGAGACGAGGGAGCATTACTTTATCTTCGGCTTATTTAGTGATTCTGTGGATTCAGTTAAAGTTCAAATCGGTCATTTCGATTTGTCCATTGGGGGAAAACAGTATAAATCACAAACTTTTACATTTGCTGAGACCCACCCCCTTCAGTTTACAAACACATGCAAAGGGAGCACTATTGACCGTGAAGGAAAGTTACACTTTGCAGAAGTTACAGAAATGAACCCTGTGAAATGTGTACACCGTTCCTGGCTCCTGACTGACGACTTGTGTGAGAGAGTGCTTGAACAGAGTAAACACTCAATAACCCAAATGCTTATGCAGTAATTATACCGTACATCAACTTTGAATCTAAAGGACACATCTATTTTTCTGGGGTGGGTTGCGTGGGTGGTGGAATAGGGGAAAGGAATTCATTTGGTATTTTGTACAAAGTTTTTGACAAGGCTGACTGTTAAACCTAACTAGATGTAGCAACGATCCAAAGTAATTTAACAACGAGCCACAATTTTACTACTTGCCCATGTTTAGCTCGGCAGACGGACGGACTGACTGATCCTGTTTGTGCCAGAGCTGTTGATAGATATACATGTATGTCTATGTTTGTGTTAGTTTGATTCTATCTGTCCTTCCTTAGTTTATGGCTATGCAAACATAACCACTACTTTCCTGTTCTCCAACATATCACTTCCCTGTTACAATTGTGTTAACGTTTAAAGACAAGAATACCTGTATATGTTTTCTAGCCATTGTAAATGGAAATACAGAGCGATTCCCCTTACGATAATGGGAGATGTGGATTAGGATCACAGGCTAGTTCAGGATTGCAACGTTCTGCAATGTTGCATGTAATGGGATGCAACATGTACCAACAAAAGGCCTCCAACCTACTGTGTTGTGGGTAAAATGCAGAGCTGTTTTTGTGACTGGAAACGGTCACAACTCACTGATCCTGTCAAGATGCTGTAAACATATTCAATCTGAAGTTTGACTAAATAAATTGGTGTTTTGCCTTTCGTCTGATGGGACACAGATATGTTATTGTCACTGTCATTTTCCTCCTTTTTGTTCAAGCGAAGCAGATATTTGGCTTGTAGCATGAGACTCAAGCACATTCCAAGACACTTCAAATAGGTATTTGGGCAGATTTGAGATGTCAATATTCAACTGACAGAAATGGAATCAGTCTCTTTTTGGCACTAATATCACTCCATATAACTATCTGGATGGCTTGGCTTATCCAAAGTGTTGCCCACTAATAGGCTCAACTACATCTGATACCACCTGATTATCTCCCTCAGTTAAATCCATTAGATCTGGAGGGACGTTAATACTGTACCTAGGACAACAATGGGATGCTGATGTCAAAATCCTACTCACAGGGCCGGACAAACACATCTGGAGCGGATAGGGCTATCTGGGATCCTTGGGACGTCCCTATCCTAACCCCTATTCTTACCCTAACCATTTAAAATTTCAACTTCAATGGGGTAAGGATGTCCCAAGGATAGCAGGGACCCATCTGGGGCACCTTATTCCTCCAACAAATATATTATAATAATATATATTGTATTTTTAAATGGGGGGATTTTTTGGGGCTAACTTCCTGCAATTATACACATTTCGCCAGGGCAGACAGATAAATGTGCAGTTTTATAGCTAATCTCATTGTATTCTACACATTTTGCCGTGAGGCTGAGAGACAATTTGACAGTTTTAAAGCTAAATGTTTATACAATTCTATAAATTTTGCCATGGCTTATGACGTGTTCATAATATGCTATCTGTGGAGGCCTGACCTCCAGGGGGCCCCCAACCGACTTGTGTTCATACTATCTGGGAGGGCCACATTTTTGGTTGGGGGCCCCCTGGAAGTCTGGCCCTGTCCACACGTCTTCCATCAACTCACAAACATAAGAAGATTGGCGCAGCTGGGGCCTGGATATTGATGGCATAGATGGCGCTTAGGAAATGCAGTCTGACAGTTTTAAGGGATGTTGGTGACAGAACCATTTGCCTTCACTGTATCATGTGTTAAGATCCACGTGTTGAGATCCATTGTGATGCCACGTATGTCCGTTGCACATCATTGGACAATAAAGTTACGACGACGATCATTGTAGCATAGTGAACACAGAACCTGACCTTTGCCATGGAACCGACGTTATAGATTAGAAGCCCTAAAACTGATCAGAAACACACTGTACAGTCACTGTCAGTGGATTATAGGCCTCCGTGCACATCACTGGGCAGCCATTTCTTTCTGTAACATTGTTGAAATAAACAACTGTGGAAAAAAAGGCATGTGAGATCTCACTCCTGTGTCTGCCTCTGGAAAAGGGAGGTGCAGCAACGGTTTCATTCGAATGCACACTACAGAGAAACTAGAGACACATCTTGTGTCATGAAACGTCATGAGAGGGACAATCAACATTTTCTTTTCATTAACATTGATCTCGGTTCAAATAATCGTTTGGGAAAATAAATGTGATGATCGCATATTTTAGGCTTCCCGATTTGTGATAACCTCAGGCACTATAGAACAATACGCAGTAAGAACACAAACACCACAAGCTGTTTAACCGCTCGAGGCAGCAGCCATTTCTCAAATGTTCAGTTGGGAGTGTCTGTAATAATGCCCGTTCACATGCTAGTCTGAACTAGGAAACTCAAGACATTTACGACACGCTAACTGGTTGTCGTTATACACGTTCAACGAATCAGCAAGTCGTAATTGTCAGTTTCCTAGTTCCAACTAGCATATGAAAGCAGCATAAGCCAATGTATTGGCCCTGTTCACTATGACTTGGGAAGAGTGATTTTGAGCTGCCATTGAACCCAGGGGTAAATATTTGTAAAGCAGAGCAGTACTTGTGAATGTGGCATGTCAAAAATACTGGGCTTCCTACCATTCCTTTAACATGAGCCATCACCTTCCCAACATGACTGTATGAGAGAAAACACTATGGTGGAAACTAAGCAAACTAGACAATGAAAATCCACCTCAATGTGATAAATAGTCACACTGCACTGTCCTGATTCGTGACCACTCATTGAAAGACAAAATGCCTTTCAGTAGTAATTTAGTGGGAAGCCCTGGTTGAATTGCCTGGAGTACGTACGTCTCTTTCGCCAGACCAGTCCCCATGTCAGATTGCCCTTAATCTGATCACTTGTTAACCCAGCAGTCAGATCCAGGCCCTCACATAACCACACCAACCAGCCCAGTGGATTGGCTAGCTCCAGTTGTCCCGACTTCCCCATTCGCAGGCTGTACCAGGAAGACAGTGCCATTGGTTTGGGAGAATGCCAAAACGTTGCTGGCGTTGATATTGCTACGATGCCAATAGCTCGTAGACACACCATTCATTGTGTTGATCACAGTTATGGTTTGTAAGCTTATATGGATGGACACATAATGAAGGCCTTTTGAGTAGTGTGCATGGCCAGGTTTCCCCTGTGATTTGTCAATGGGGATTAGCTGCTTGTTCGGGTAAGAACATGGTGAGCAGTAACAAATAAATGAAATGGACTGACAAAAGAGGGAAAAGGGCGGTTACCTAGACAGTTGTATAACTGAATGCAACTGAACTGTGTCTTCCGCAAGGTCTGAAAGCATGAAGTCCATAAGGATGATGTTGACTTTACTCACACCCAAATGACACAGACGCACACCCATTCAAGAAGCATTTCACCTTTATAAAACATTTGGGTGTCTTCTAAAAATATACACCATAACCCCCCAAAAAGGGGGTGGGGGGGGACTATAGCAAACAGCTTAGTCACAAAAATTGACAAAATAAGCCTACAATTTCGCTTGAAGTCATTTGACATTTCCAACATTTGCTTGCCTGGTTAGCGTTACATTTATGTGAAATCTGTGACCAACTCAAGTGATCTGGAAAATGTTTTATGTAGCCGCCTAGTCACGTACATTTCCCTGAACCTTTCAGTAAAACATACTTGTACCTTCAACGCTGGAAAACCAGCTGAAAACTGTCCTGACCTTGTTCAGCACTGATTCTTTTTTTAGTTGAAAAAAACAGACATAGACCGCATAAGGGCCAAATGAAATGGCAGATATCATTTCTGTGCCACAACACACTACTCTCCCTCCCTTTTCTCATTGTCTTGCTTTCTTCCGCATTCAGTCTCCCTCATACTAGTTCTCACTCCTCCAGTGCACTCTTTCTCCCTCTTCTCAGTCTCTGCAGCCCCATCTCAATCCCCTCGCAGCATGCCTTCCCTATCTGGCCTGTCCTACGCAGTGTGGGCCGCTGCATGGCGACTGCCTCTATTCAAGCTTGAAATTTGAGCCCATTATGTCAACAGGGGTTATGGGCAGAGAGGAGAGAGTGTACAGCAGTCAGAAGGAAGCGAGAGGGAGAGAGAGGGGAGTGGAAAGCAAGGAATTCTCAGAAAGGAAGGAGAGACAAATATGGAGGAGAGAAGCAAGTGTGTAAATGAAGGGCTAAAGCCTGGAAGTATACAATTATGGGCAAAATGGTTGTGTTCCTGTATTCTTTGTGTTCCTGCATTCTTTGTGCTCCTGTATTCTTTGTGTTCCTGTATTCTTTGTGTTCCTGCATTCTTTGTGCTCCTGTATTATTTGTGCTCCTGTATTCTTTGTGTTCCTGTATTCTCTGTGCTCCTGTATTCTCTGTTCCTGTATTTTTTGTGTTCCTGTATTCTTTGTGCTCCTGTATTCTCTGTGCTCCTGTATTCTCTGTGTTCCTGTATTCTCTGTGTTCCTGTATTCTTTGTGTTCCTGTATTCTTTGTGTTCCTGTATTCTCTGTGTTCCTGTATTCTTTGTGTTCCTGTATTTTTTGTTCCTGTATTCTTTGTGTTCCTGTATTCTTTGTGTTCCTGTATTCTCTGTGTTCCTGTATTCTTTGTGTTCCTGTATTCTTTGTGTTCCTGTATTCTCTGTGTTCCTGTATTCTCTGTGTTCCTGTATTCTTTGTGTTCCTGTATTCTTTGTGTTCCTGTATTCTTTGTGTTCCTGTATTCTCTGTGTTCCTGTATTTTTTTGTTCCTGTATTTTTTGTTCCTGTATTCTTTGTGTTCCTGTATTCTTTGTGTTCCTGTATTCTTTGTGTTCCTGTATTCTTTGTGTTCCTGTATTCTTTGTGTTTCTGTATTCTCTGTGTTCCTGTGTTTCTGTATTCTCTGTGTTCCTGTATTCTTTGTGTTCCTGTGTTCCTGTATTCTCTGTGTTCCTGTATTCTTTGTGTTCCTGTATTTCCCCCCATTATAGTTGTGCATGTTTTATCTGAGGAAAAACATTATTTGGCCACGTCTTATTGCTTTTTAAGTCCATCTCATCAAGGAAGAGACAAGTTATGGGTAACATACATTTTACTTAAACCATACATTTGACTTAAACTTCAACAGACACACACTACAAGTGGCACTTCAGCAATAAGCTCATTACACACAACTCTTTGACAAACATGATCAAGATACACTTATAGTGGCGTTGATTGATGGGTTATAATAACTGAGTGAAGAAATGGTACATAATAGCACTTTCCTAGTCCAGTTCCCATGTGCTTCTGAGTATACAGCTATTTCCAGTCGTCTTTCAAGTAATACCTACAGGACAAACACCTGCTAGCCGTTAGGCTGGTAGCATAGAGATGGAAAGAGATATTGTCTTTATATCTGTGCCATTAGGACATTTGTGACAGCACCTTTGAGGCTACAACTCATAGGAATCGCCAACCAGTTGACTACTTTTTTAAAAGTGTTCCATTTTCAATATTAAAGCGAATATTGGTGATTTACCACCATCTGCAGTGCTGGAGTCCTGAACCAAATAGCGTAATTAAATGTATTGTGACCACTAGATGGTGGTGACTTACCTTAAAGCAATTTACAAATCAAGACAATGCTCTGATCATTGGCTGATCGCTCCCGACCATAGGAATCCACACTCAATTGCGTACTTTAAAATGGTGGAATCCATTAATGGTAACGTCCATGCTGAAATGTGCTAGATCTAAGTTGAGTTCTCTAACTATCTCTAAGTATACCGCACAGGGTTGAATCAAAGAGACAGATAGAGAACTCCTCTTTATATCTGTGCCATTATAGTCTGACAGCATGGGCAGCGCCATTGAGGCTATACCTCATAGAGCCCCGCCGTGGAGGTGTCATAATACCCATAAAACCTTGCGGTCAAAACAGGGAAACGGTTCCAATCGTTTTTCCACTGTTCATTTTTTCCCATAGAGGATTTTAGAAACACTTCAAATATGGGCTGTGTTTCGTGTAGGCTCCCCCTGGCGTGATGTTTTGATAACCATGTACATCTCTGTTGGACACGGTGACTTCTAGCAATATATTCAGCTCCATTTACCTCAGATTTGAAAATGGTAATTAGCATCAAAGTAGACATCATGCAGAACTACAAATCCCTGCAAGCTCCTGCACGTCGTCTCTAGCTGACACCTTTGCTAACAGGTATTGTGTCAATTTAAAACTTGCACAAGACAGTTCACATAATTGTCAATGTTTAAAGAATTGTAGCCAATTTATTCATTACTACATTTAGCTAACATTAGATAGTTTATCCAGAGATTCTTGCCTTTCCCTCGATTCGGCAGTCTTGTCCAGATCATCATAGCATTTGTAGTTCATTATGATAGCCACATTAGCATTTCACAGATAAATATATTTCCCCGAATTCCTATGTATTAAAGTCACCTTGACCTAGAGATTTACACAGTTATCAAAACGTAACGCCAGGGTAAGACTACACAAAACACAGCCCCTACTTTAAGTGTTTCTAAAGTAGGGAAAATCAAATGGTGGGAAAACAATTGGAACAATTTCCCTGCTTGACCGCTAGATTTTATAGGTATTATGACTCATACTGTAGTACTCTAATGGAATCCCCACCCAGTTGACTATTTTGACTACTTTAAAATGGCAGAAGCCCTCAATGGTGCTGCCCATGCTAAAACAGCCTTTTGGCCACTAGAGGCCTCTATCATTCTCCTATGGGTCGAATCAGTGCATAATCCTAGATGACCGACATGGTAAATAGTTGGACAACAAATCAGTATACCAGAGTTCACAATCAGAGGGCCAGAGTAGAGAAAGGAGAGGGGTTGACGGGACTAATAATCAATGCACACAGATCAAAGCACTGGCCAACACAATGAATAGTTCTTTGAAAGGTGCTCTTGGTCACTTTAAAAAGGCTTACACCCAGTAAACTGCCTGACACTTTCTGCTGGGAACCACATCAGTCTACACAAAAAAAATATTGAAAAAGGCTTTTGTTGCATGTTGGACCCAGACGCAGGACTTGTGTGTTTGTGAGTCTCACTTCGATACCATGACTCAAATTGACTGTCTTGTTTAATCTCACACCGACTGGTGACCATTGTCAGTAGCGTGACTTCACCTTTCATATACCCTTTGTCCTCTTCTACTTGCCGTAGGCCCTTACCCCCCACATACTATGTAGACCTGTTTGGGTGTGCAGTGGGCACATCAGTTTCAATAACAACAACAAAAAAAGAGCACCAACTGCGATCAACAAACAACACTTTCCCCAAGTATTTTTCCTCGCTCTCCCCCTCACATTCCATTCCCCCTCACATTCTATGACCCTTTCAGTATCAGAACACTGAGCAGAAGCTCGTATGTTGCGTTGATGATGCCCCAGGAGAGAAGGGAGCGGTGGTAGTTGAGGTGTGCCCCTCGGAACAGCATGGCCACGCTGCCGCCCCTCTCCCTCCACACCGTCATCAACACCTCCCCACAGGGGCGGAAAGCACCCCCCACCTGGGACTGGGCCCGCGACTTCACCACATTCAGCGGGTAGAACATGATCCCCAGCGCCGCCCCCAGCATCCCTCCACACACAAAGTCATTGATCAGGTGGCCAGCCCGGCTGGAGGCCTCAGGGAGCTGCTCCTTGATGGGCCCGCGGAACCCGAAGAACAGCACATTACTGGGCCCGTTCCTTATTAAGACCGGCACCAGGCCGCGGTAGCACTCCTTCACACCGTACTCGCTCAGGAGCGTCCGGAAGGTGTGGGCCGTGTTTTGGAACCGGCCGTGGTGCCGGTGGTCCTGGAGGAGAGTCTGCACACGCTCAAATGGTGTCAGCACAGCCTCTGCCGTGCCCGCCAGCGCCGCCGCAAAGCTCCGCGTCACCAGCTCGGGAATGCCGCTGCCGCTGGGCACCTGGTCCAATAAGACCCGGGAGAAGTCCTCGTACAAGCCGAACATGATGGCTACAGTGGTGGTCTTCTGGAGAAGAGGAGGGAGCAGCCCCCTGTAGAGTTTCCTCATCCCGTCCCGTTGGAGTTGTCTGACGGCCTCTCTGGCCAGCACACCGTGAAGCTGTTGTCTGAACAGAACCTTCTGGATGGGGAAGGTCACCACGATGTTGGTGAAGGCAGCTATGGAGCCACAAACATAGTGCTTCCCCCGGGGGCCGAGCGCTGCGCCCAAACCCCTGCCAGATAGCAGGGAGCCCCCTCCTTTACCCAGGGATCCCTGGGGCTGTGACGTGCAGGCTGACTCTGGGTCCATGGTGGTAATAGCCATGGGAGATGAGACACACCCTGAGCCTACGCCACCAGCATCACTGCTTGGGAGACAACCTCTATGATTTTACACCTGTGGGAAGGAATGAAAGAGTTAAATTTACAATGTTTAAAATTGGCTGCAATATTATCTATTGGTACTGAAACAGCATGTGAACTGAAGTTACTTGTTCCTTTCAGCAAAACATGCATGGTCTACTATGTAACAAATGGATGGTCAACCAGTCTGCAAAGACTCCCTCATGATTAGTGGAGAAGGATTGTGTGATTATGAGGCTACTATCCAGAAGGCATCAGGCTGTCTGCACTGGGGTAGGACTGCATTTTTACAAAATGATAAGACACCGGTAATATTTGGAGAAAAAAATGTAACAGGATCTTGGGTAAGTAGGTTTGGTAATACAGTTCAATGCACCACGGACACAATCCAGGTCTGTGTACTGCATCTATTGAAACTTGGCTACAACTTTGCTGCCGTTACCACCTCAGTGATAAGAACTATTGCATAACTTGATTCTAATGTACAAGGTGATATGTACTCTTCCGAAAGGAATTAAGAGACTTCCATGCATCATCATCATTTTGTGCAGTCTAGAAGTTGTCCAGAAACAATTTAAAACCAATCTCCACATTCAACTGCCTTCTAAACATAGGTCAGAGTAGTGGCACTGTCACTGGAGGGTAATTAGAGGTCAAGCTATGAAAGCAGATTTCGACAGAAGTGCTTCTGCCAAATGCAAACCGTTAACAAATTAGCTGAGTCACTCAGTGCAGATGAACTGTCAGTGACCAGGAGGAACAGACAGTTTGCCAACCTGGTTGTTGAGTCTGATCATCGTTGTACTCTGGTTAGAAGGTCTTGAGTAAAGTTAACGCCTTCTAGGAACTCCCCATTTGCTGTCATGACTCATGGTCATGCTATATGGACACAGCTAAATGATGCACACATGAAATGCTCAAGTTGGCTAGGTCAATGGAGAAATTGTCAATACGGTCAAGAAAGACATGCTCAAGGCTATCAGAGTTTGAATCTATCCAGTCAACGTTAGCTTCAGGATGTATTCCACAGATTACACACGGGCACAATCCATATTATTCTGAATGAGTCATTGCAAAGGACAGTAACGTTACAGCCTGCTATACCCGTCTTCGTCCTGGCTAGACCCACCAAAATGTTTCCTGATTGTATGTCAAATGGTTGCGTCTACGCTCACAAGCCAGCTAGTGAGCGAACATCCTTTTCAGGGCCTTCTTTAGCAGCCTGTGACATGGCTAATCTTGACAGTCAAGATGTCCTTAACTAGCAGGAGTTTGACTGAGCTAGCTATCTATCAAGTTAGATACAGATTACAGGCATTTTGTATCCAGCTAACGTTGGCTAGCAAATTGGCAGTGTTAAAGCGGACAACTAGCGTTTACTGGATTTGTTTTGTGCCCAGACAAACAGTTTCGAGATAGATAGCTTTGGATGGGCATGCTATCGTTGTAAATGTAAAAAAACAAACATTTTTTTATTAACATCATATAGGATATTTCAACACTAGGTCCAAAGTATCTACGTTTACTTGTCTTTTACCTTGCCACGAAGAAACCGTAGTTTAACACGGAAATGGAGTTTGCTAGGTCGTTCCGTCTGCTGTCGATCGCCGATGCATAGGGAAGCAGCTGACAGCAGGAAAACCAATCGAGATGTGAATAGCGTGCTTTACGACCACCCGGCCCTCGCTAATCTACATATAACAATACACACATAAGTATCCACTATAGTTTGTGGTTGAAGGTTTCAAACGTATCAGTTTATACGGATTTTCTGATACACACTAGAGGGGCTATTGTTCAAGCGTCCTGTTGGCTCTCTTGAATCATGTTACAACTACAAGGTGTATTTGATAAATAACATTTGCATCTCAATTAGATTATATTTTGAGGGTTAACTCCATGACGAGAATACTGCCCCGTGCTTTTTGTGATGCTCTATTTGCATTGACACGTTTTTGCCTGGGTGTGTGATCTGTCCAACATTTTCTATGTGCAATATTCTGTCATGCACCAGGCGGCAGCATTTACTAATAGGATCCTTGTCGTCACTAGTTACCACAGTCACAAATGGCTTAAAATCTGATTTTAAACCTAACGCTAACCTTAACCACACTGCTAACCGTATGCCTAACCTTAAATTGAGACCAAAAGTGTTTACGATAAAGTCAATGTTGCTGCGGATCAGCTCTAGTGTCTAGTAGTGACTGATAAGCCAAGTCAATGATACCTCGAATCTAATGTTATCACACATGCGACTGCACGTCATGATGTCATACAAATATTCCCATTCATGGGAGCAATAAACAAATGCCCGAATTTCAATTTAAATCCTAGCAAATTCATATTTTGGGCACTGTACCCTACGGATAACAATAATATGACCAAATATGTCAGCACAAAAGGGCTGCGAGTTTTTAAATGAAAGGGGCTCTGGATCTTGTGTCTGATGACCCCTAGATCCATCTATCCCACTGACTTCAATATTTAGGTAAACTGCGTCTAGTGAATGACAATTATACTCTAGCTAGCTGTTGGCTTGAGAAATAGTAAAGTGCTACTAACGAGTCATTTAGAATAGATGTAACGTTAGGAAAACTAGTCTCAAGAGGTCTGGTGCTTGGCTTTATTGCACACAGGCTGGAATGGAATGTCACATTGGTGTCTTCTCTTGACAGTATGAGATGTACAGCATTGGGGGAAATGCAAAGACAGCTTCAGCCGGCATACTGCTGTACAACATGCGAGTGAAAGTTCTTATCTCAATTTATGCACACACTCACAGTACTGTTGATGACTGATATAAATGCTGTTGTTTGTAGTGTGTCCTTTAGTTTGATCAATTTGCTCAAAAGTACCGTAAATGTCAGAGTAACCACTAGCCAGAAGTTTAAGCGTTGCAAACTGTAACTAACTAGCTACTAGCTAAAGTTAAGCAAGCAGCTACCAAATTAGCTACATTCTTAATTATTGCAACATAACCATATTACGCTCTTGAATAACTCAACAATTCACAAGCATGTGCAGACAATTAATCAGTTTATTTTCTCTTCTATACACTTATTACATTTTAGCTACAAGACAAAAGCACATACTGAACAAAAATATAAACGCAACATGCAACAATTTCAAAGATTTTACTGAGTTACAGTTGATATAAGGAAATCAGTACATTGAAATAAATAAATTAGACCGTAATCTATGGATTTCACATGACTGGGCAGAGGCGCAGTCATGAGTGGGCCTGGGAGGGCATAGCCCCACCCTTTTGGGAGCCAGGTCCCACCCACCATGGAGTCAGGCCCAGCCAATCAGAATGAGTTTTTCCCCACAAAAGGGATTTATTACAGACAGAAATACGCATCAGTTTCATCAGCTTTCCGGGTGGCTGGTCTCAGACGATCCCGCACTTGAAGAAGCCAGATATGGAGGTCCTGGGCTGGCGTGGTCTGCGGTTGTGAGGCTGGTTGGACGTACTGCCAAATTCTCTAAAAGGACATTGGAGGTGGCTTACGGTAGAGAAAGTAACATTCAATTCTCTGGTAACAGCTCTGGTGGACATTACTGCAGTCAGCATGCCAATTGCACGCTCCTTCAAAACTTGAGACATCTGTTGCATTGTGTAGGTTGACAAAACTGCACATTTTAGAGTGGCCTTTTATTGTCCCCAGCATGAGGTGCACCTGTGTAATGTTCATGCTGTTTAATCAGCTTCTTGATATGCCACAGTACGCCTGTCAGGTGGATCGATTATCTTGGTAAAGAAGAAATGCTCACTAACAGGGATGTACAAAAATTTGAGGGCAATTTCTGGGATCTTTTATTTCAGCTCATGAAACACGTGACCAACACTTTACATGTTGCATTTATATTTTTGTTCAGTATAGTTACTGCCAGCTAAAGCTAACAACACCTCTTCATCAAGTAATGTTAGCCTATCAAAAAGGAATGAATAGCCCTCTAATACAAATATAGACCCTTTTCCAGTACACAACACACTGACGTCACACACAGATGCGTGCGACTCTTGACGGCAGTAAGAAAGCCATCGCCATCTGCACCCATGCAACATAGCCTAGATGTACATTTTTATAACTTCTGAACAAAATCACTTTTTTTGGGTTCTCATACACATAAACCCAACAACAACAAAAAAACATCCTCTCACTATCAACTGCATTTATTTTCCGCAAACTTAATATTTGTATGAACATAACAAGATTCAGCAACTGAGACATAAACTGAACAAGTTCCACAGACATGTGACTAACAGAAATGGAACAATGTGTACCTGAACAAAGAGGGGGTCAAAATCAAAAGTAACAGTCAGTTTCTGGTGTGGCCACCAGCTGCATTAAGTACTGCAGTGCATCTCCTCCTCATGGACTGCACCAGATTTGCCAGTTCTTGCTGTGAGATGTTACCCCACTCTTCCACCAAGGCACCTGCAAGTTCACAGACATTTCTGGAATGGCCCTAGCCCTCACCCTCCGATCCAACAGGTCCCAGACGTGCTCAATGGGGTTGAGATCCGGGCTCTTCGCTGGCCATGGCAGAACACTGACATTCCTATCTTGCAGGAAATCATGAACGGAACGAGCAGTATGGCTGGTGATGTTGTCATGCTGGAAGGTCATGTCAGGATGAGCCTGCAGGAAGGGTACCACATGAGGGAGGTTGATGTCTTCTCTGTAACGCACAGCGTTGAGATTGCCTGCAATGACAAAAAGCTCAGTCCGATGATGCTATGACACACAAGCCATAACAGACCCTCCACCTCCAAATTGATCCCGCTCCAGAGTACAGGCCTCGGGGTAATGCTCATTCCTTCAACGATAAACGCGAATCCGACCATCACCCCTGGTGAGACAAAACCGCGACTCGTCAGTGAAGAGCACTTTTTGCCAGTCCTGTCTGGTCCAGCGACGGTGGGTTTGTGCTCATAGGCAACGTTGTTTGCCGGTGATGTCTGGTGAGGACCTGCCTTACAACAGGCCTACAAGTCCTCAGTCCAGCCTCTCTCAGCCTATTGAGGACAGTCTGAGCACTGATGGAGGGATTGTGCGTTCCTGGTGTAACTCGGGCAGATGTTGCCATTTTGTACCATTTACACCCTTAGTAAATATGAGCATTTTTTTTTATTTTATTTTTTATTTTTTTTTATGCCATTTAGCAGACGCTTTTATCCAAAGCGACTTACAGTCATGTGTGCATACATTCTACGTATGGGTAGAATGAGCAAAAATGATTTATTGTTTATCCTCTTGGTTTTTCATTCAAAATATTCACAAAAATCTAACCTTTTAATTAAAGTGAAATAATTGAATGAAAAAATGTATTGTTATCATAAAACAAATATTTTTTTCTCAAATATATGTGTGTCACAATTATTGGAACCCCTTTATTCAATACTTTGTGCAACCTCCCTTTCCAAAGATAACAGCTCTGAGTCTTCTCCTATAATGCGTAATGAGGTTAGAGAACACATGGCAAGGAATCTGAGACCATTCCTCCATACAGAATCTCTCCAGATTCTGATGTCCACTCTTGTGGACTCTCCTCTTCAGCTCATCCCACAGGTTTTCTATGGGGGGGTTAGGTCAGAGGACTGGGATGACCATGGCAAAATCTTGATTCTGTGGTCAGTGAACCATTTTTTTTGTTGATATTGAGGTGTGCTTTGGATCATTGTCCTGCTGGAAGATCCAACCACAGCCCAGTTTAAGCTTCCTAGCAGAGGCAGTCAAGTTCTGATTTAATATCTGCTGGTACTTGATGGAGTCCATGATACCGTGTGTCGTGACTCGACTTAATCGACTTAAAACGGTTATTTTTCTAATTAACTAACTATGTTTAATTGTTACCCAATTAAATTAATCATGTAACAATTAACTCATTGGGATCTGGGGCACCACGAGAGCAGTTCTTTAAAGAGTTACCATCTCCCGAAAAGGTCTTTACCTATCACATCTATAAACAGTCAACTTATTAATCAAAACCTCGCATTATTTCATTCTGAGCAGTCGTAACCTTGCATCTGAAAAAAACAGAGCCTTACTTATGATTCAGTACTACACAAATTGGTTTAATTATTTATTACTAGCTAATTAAATGGGAAACAGGATAAACATACACACTTTGCATCGGTTATTGACTGGGGACTTAATACGCTAAAAACAGGTCTCTAGCGGAATGACAGCAACATAGCTGCTTGTTAAAGAAGAGATGTACGAGGGAGAGAGACACTTAACATTGGTACATTCAGAAACAACTCTCACCTACAGTAACCATATACTTTGCATGAATGTCTAGAAATCATTAATGTATTTACGTGAAATGCCTGGGTTCGCCAGGGATCTCTCTCGTGAACAAGGCAGCCTTGGAAAGGGAGTTGGGCCTTTTGGCAGCACGCTTGCAAGGCTCTGATTGTCCGAAATGGTTCCGACAAGTCTTCTACTGTTGTCCTTCTCCGTAGTTGTCCGGTACCCGGTGACTTGTTGTGTAGTCTTGAACAGAACTACAGAGTTGACTTTCCTCCCATTCACTCTTGAAGATGCTTCTTTGAAGATAGACTAGCCAGCCGTGTCGATGGTTCCCCAGTGGGGTGATGAGAATAGCATAATACGATGGTTTGAGCAGAGTGACAGAATGGTCCTACGTAAATTCACTTTCGAAGATACTTTACTTAGGACAGCTAATCAGCCATATTAGTGATTGTCCAGGAAGGGAGTTTATCGTCTCTACCTCGTGTTGAGATTCAAAGTTCAAACCACTTTAAACGTGCAGCTGCACGTCTTTCTGGTCTGGTATGTTAATTTCTTAACCCATCATTTGTACAGTTTGAAGGAAAGGGGCGGTTCCGGCAGGTTAAAACTCTCTGACCTCACTCAGGGAGATGACTACTCACTGTGCAAAGTTATTTAAAAAACTCTTATCTCTTATAGCTTCTCAAATCACATTAAACACCCTGCTGCTACCTGGGGTGCAGACGACCGACAGGCACCCCTGCCCAGCACCCCTACGCCAAACACTCTCTCCATCCCTCAGCCCGAAACCTCATTTAAATGTACTGTCTGCCGTTTTCATCGAGTCCTTGTTGTGTTTTATGTTTCATGTTTTCATGAAAATTTCATATTTGTTCACATTTTCATGTTTGACCCATTGCATCCGTTAATGTGGTTGTTACTGATGTTTTTGAAGTCTATTTCAATAAAAAATGTTATCTCTAGTTGTCATTGCATTTGTGAACATTCATGTTTGACTATGTGTTATTGTTTTTGACGTTGTTGAATCTTCCCGTCAAAATGTTGCCTTCTTGGTAGATACCTGATACTCTCACTCAATTTGAAGACTGTATGTGAGGAAAAGTTGTTTCCTTGATGTTGTGTAATTTTTATTTATTTTTATCATTGATACATTTGTGTTTTCTCATTGATAAATTTGTGTTTTCTCACCTGTTGCTATAGAGGTTTGGACAAAAATAAACAGTGTCTGATTTATAAAATTATTAATGTGAAGAAAACGTTAGAAAGCGTTTCTTTCTCATACACACCCATTGTCTGTGTTCCTCTGCCATGTAGGCACCGTACAGTGACGTGTGGCATCACTAAGGGGGTGAAGGAGGACTTCCGTCTGGCCGTGGAGAGACAGGTGTCACTCTGCACGGAGAACCTGCACACTGTCCTCCACCGCTTCTGTATCAATGAGAAGATCATCATCATCCAGTCCCTGCCCTGACCTCTGACCCCTTCAACTTTGACACTTGGACATCTGACATTTGGCTCATGGGTCTAATGTCCACAGTGAAACGCTGTTCGCTGTGCCGCTTGTGTGCCCAGAAGAGCATCGTCGTCTTCCATCAGACCTGACAATTGAACTCCTGACCCCCTCTATGACCAAATAACAATAATTAGAAAGAGATAAATTACTTGTTTCCCTCTTTCTAGGGTTTATCTGTGGTGCTAACATTATTCATGAGTGTAAAATCTTCTGTACTTTTCCCTCTTGTTGTACTACTTGCCTTAAAATTAGATAATGACTTTCAAAGGATGTTCTTGCTAACATGAGAAGGTTCTGTACTTGGGAAAGATTCTGTTTTTGGGGATACTTAACAGGGATTGGTCTACTGTGTCTGTGGTATTTGCTCTCTGTCTGTCATTGGTTTTCTTGATACTTTTAGTTTATTTTTCATTTTTGGATCATTTTGTGTTGCCTGGCTACCCAAACTCTTTGCTCCGGCCAAACGCTATGGCACGCCCACAGACATACTTTTCTTCTCCACAATGAGACTGGTTTCACAATTTCTGGAATGGATTGGTCCCAAGAACCAATGGGTTGGGCCAGAGCCAGAACACACGTGTGTAAAGCGACGTTTGAAAATTTGTCATTGGCTTTGATACTCAGATTATTTAGAGATGATCCAATCGGCAGCATTTTATGAAGTGTATAGAAAAAAAAACGTTCTAAACAATTGTGAGATTGTTGGAAAGTTGACAAATGTGAGATTATTTTTGATATTTCTAGATAACATTAAAGAAATATATCAATATTCTTCTACCCCAATTTGTCTTATTTTCTCTCTCCCTCTCACTCATCCACGTCGTCTCGTACAGGTGCAGTGGGCAGGTCAGCCTGCAGTGCAGCCCTGAGATTGGCCCAGAACAGCCTGTGCTTGCCCCTGTCCTGGGGCCACTCCAGATAGGTGTGTCTGCCCATCATGGCCTTTAGCTGATAGTACTTGGAGGGGATCATGTACTGAGGCAGAGGCTCCAGGAGCACCAGGATCACACTGTCAGACCCTCGGGTCAACCGCTGGTGGCTGGCAAAGTACAGCTCATAGTGGCACCACTCGCTCCGGACGAAGTGGCGAGAGAGGACGAACACACAGCGCCGGCTCCTCTCCACGCATTGGATGATGTTCTCCACGATCGTCTTCCCCGGGACGAAGTCCCTCTCATGGCGGCAGATGTGGAGGCCCCCGCCGGAGCCTTCCAGATTAGGCAAGAGCTGGTCCTTGACCCAATCTGCATCATGCTGGCTGTAGGACACAAAGGCATGGAACACCACCCCCTCTAGTTCCTCGGGTCGGACCTGCTGGGTCCTGGCACGGTGCTTTGCCCGGGTCCACTGCCAGATCATGCCCAGGTACCATGGAATGTCCAGGTGGTGGCACAGAGTCATCATAACAATGATAACAGCCACTGCCGGGCACACGATGGCCGTTGCCAGCAGGCCGACATTGCAGGAGATCTCAGGGATCTGGAAGCCCTCCAGTGTGGAGTTCCTCCAGGCTTCGGGATAGCTGCAGTGATAGGCTCCTGGCCAGTGGAGAAGTTGGATTGCAGGGTGTCCGCTGCCGAGGCCAGTCCCAGCACCCAGATCGCTGAAGCCCCTCAGGCCACACGTACAGGTGAAGGGGTTTCGGCTGGCATCTAGAACCTGTAGAACAGGGCAAGTCTCCAGAACTCTCACAGATGGGGCATGGAGGGAGTTTTCCCTGAGAAGGAGATACTTAAGGTGTGGGAATCCAGCGCACACCGGGAGGTCCCTCAGCCGGTTGGCACTCAGGTCCAGGGCCAGGAGGGAGTCCAGGGCCAGCAGGGTCTCTGGTACAGTGGAGATCTGGTTGTTCTGGAGGTCTAGGCTGACAGTGCCATTCGGCAGGCAGCTAAATACCGACTCACTCAGCCCATTGGAAGATAGGTTCAGGTGGACAATGTTCGGTGGCCAGTGGCATTCCTGGCCGCTGTAAACCAACGAGTTGAGGCTGAGGTCCAGGTGACGCAGAGAGATCATGTTCTGGACCCTCTTGCTCAGGGTTTGAAGGGACCTGAGGTTGTTCCCTCTCAGAACCAGGATGTTTACTTTATTCAGGGTTGTACACTCTACAGTGATTTGCTGTTCTACTCTGGAGAAGACCGTATCAGCCAAGGCACAATCTGAGAAGTCTAGCTGCAGTATCCCACTGGGCAACTTGGGGCAGGTCATGTGTATGATGGATGTCTCAGTCATCGCCAGACGCTCCACCGGCATGTTGATGAAGAAGTTACAGAGGACTTCCAGGGAGAAGAAAAAGCTAACCACCCCCGCTCGCCTGGCAGAGAAGGATTTAGTGTGGGACGTGTTTCTTCCTGGGGTGTCACTCACAGGTGGAATGTGGATGGCCACGTCTGAAGTGCTCAGGTGGATGATGGGGGATTGGAACACAGCGTTTATGGTGTTTGTGAGGTGCTTCCAGGTGATGGCCATATTTGTCAGGTAAAGATGTGTGGTGTTGACTGCCCTTCTCTCCTTCACAAGTTCCACCAGGTAACTGGCTACCAAGCCGTTGAAGTTCATACCCATCAGCTCAACCTCGTTGAACATCAACAGGGCGTCTGCGATCAGATTTCGATCGGTGGGTTTGTTCGTCAGGCCGATGCTGACCTTCTCCGCCTGGACGTCACTCAGGCTGCCACTCTCATAGGCTGTGAGATACTCTAGACGAAGGGTCAACGTTTGCAGGTGTACGTCAGTGATGTTGATGAAATCCTCCACCCTGATGATTTTTGCTCCGAGCCCCAGTCTCTCCAGCTTCGTCAGGCTGTGGAACTCCACCCCCAGGGTCATGGTGTGGAACATATTAAAGGTCAGATCTAGGTCTCTGAGGTTCAGCGCTAACAGCAAGTACCGTTGATCAGATAAGTTCTGGAGCTGGTTGTGTGAGAGGTCCAGACTCTCCAGGAGCGGAGTGGGATGAAACGTCTCCGGATCGATATCCTCCAAGACATTCCAAGACAAGTTGAGGAATCTCAGGTGAGTTGTGACTTGGAAATCCTCATGGCCAAGTTTGTGTATGTTGTTCTGGGAGAGGTCCAGGGCTTCGGTGCATGGAGGTAGGTTTCTGGGAACAGCGGATATGTTTTTGGAGGAGAGGTTGACAATAATAGTATGGATTTCTGAGGAGGAGGGGGTGCTCTGATGGACTCCCAATAACGCAGCCACGGCCCAGAGGGTGACTGCCACAGCCCTCATCTCTGTTGAGGGACAAGAGAAAATGTAACAAACAATGTTTGTGTGAAAGTTATAATATTGTGTGTCGTGTGCTGTGAATCATAATAAATCAATAGGCTTCCATTAGAATGTGAATAAAGGTTTTGGTTCCTGTTTTCGATATGAATGTTATTCAACTTGCCGTGTTCTAAGGGTATTCGTTAAAAAAAGGAGCTTCCTTGTTTTATTATATACTCTTAAATAGACTCATTTTTGGTCTATAATACAGTACGGAAACTCACAAATGTCTTGAAAACAGGTCTGCAACACACACGCACACAGAAAGAGGGGGGGAAAAGCAGACTGACCTGTCTTTTCAGTATCCTATGGCTTTTCAAGTGATGCGTTTGTTGAGATAATGTTGAGTCAGTCACAGTCAGCTCGTCTCTCACTTTCAGATAAATCTCTCTTTACCTTTGCAATTTCTCTCACTCACACTCGTCCTATCACCTTATCACGCTCACTCTAACCCTCTCTCTGAGCTTACAGTAAATGTTGAGCAGAGGGGAAACAGTCATGTGAAACCAGGCCTTTCAAATGTGCAGGCAACTCCTGTTCCTTCTTCACTCACATCTCTTTCTCACTTCCCTTTTTATTCACAGTGATGGGCATGGCATTGAGTGCTTGACAGGAAATTAAGTTTGGCCACATATCTGTGTATTTGGCACAGCTAGAGGCTATGATAATATATTACTCATGGCTTCCTTATAAGAATATTACATAGCTCATTTTAAGGTAGATCTAACTTATTGTTATATTGATTTACAAAAATTGGTAGGGTTGGAGGATATAACAACTGCATAAGATATTGGTTACGCCGGCCAATTCTTTCTTGAGCAAATGGTCGGGTGGCTGAAAAAAAAAAATATATATAGTTTTAGACTGCAAACTGACTGCAAGAAGCCCAGAAATATATCATATTTGACTAAAACGTAATAATTTCAAACCTTGATTACATTTGGGGACATTGCCCTGCGTGGGGTGCCGTCTTTCGGATAGGATGTTATAAAACGGGTGTCCTGACTCTGTACTCATTCAAAATGGCTAAATTCCCAAACTGACCACATTCCATCATGGCAACCTAATCATCCCCCTCATTCCTAATTGTTAAATATCACTCCTCACCTCTCCACCTGATAGCTGATGTGTGGTGAGCGTTCTGGCACAAAAATGGTCGCCGTGCATCACTGAGGTGGGTGCTGTACATTGATGGGGATTGAGGTGAGTTTCCCTCTACTATGTAAAGTGCTTTGAGTACCTCTATTGGTGGAAAAGCGCTATATAAATCCAATTATTATGAATAATTTGTAAACGATCACGTCTCTCTGTTAAGCGTTGGGCAATACTTGGGAACAGATTTCCAAAATGAAAACCAGTTGGAGCTGATTTCCTGGTGTTTTTACAGTCTTCTATGTCCAAAAATTTAATTATATAAAAAAGAAAATGTAATAATAATAATTTGCTCAGGAAACTCGGGGGTGAGGGGGGGGGCAAATAAAACCAGCCGCGGGCCAAATTCGGGCCACTAGTTGGGGAATCATGCCAATGAGCCCTGCTGATCTTGATCGAGAAATGCTTGGGTATTGTAATAGCCACCCTTTACACATTTTCAACGACAGGGCTTGTTGGTCTAGGAGTATGGCGTTTTCTTTGGGTGCGAGCGGTCCAGGGTTCAAATCCTGGCTGAACCCCCATTTGTGAAAATTAGGGTTTTCAAGTCTGACCCCTTGCCACGTTCACAGTGTGCTTCTAAACACTCCCACTTCACTCCTCCCTGGGCCCGGCGCGTTGCTGACTTGCTGAGCTACTCTCTCCCTCTGACGCATGGATTCATGTGCTTCTCCAAGAGAGTGCACCATAATGCATATTTTCATCCCATATTCAGCAGTGGTACTGATAGCTTCAGCCTAGCATCCCAAGATGTATCCCACCATATACCATCGCTGTTCTCCCGTTTGATATACTTGATCAAGTTTAGGCCAGTCAGCTCAAAGGTACATCATACTAGTGCAGTGCTTTTCGGGAGGGTGGGCCTACATTTGTGCTGTATCATTGCAACCATGCTGATGTCAGGTCAGGTAAAGGTGAAGGATATCCATTCTCTAGCTAAATGGACCCTAACCTAATAACGCCTGTGACACATTTAATGATAAGGTGTCTCTATCTCCAACCACCACTTTACAACAACTAGCATCTTCACAGCTACACAAACAACAACATTAAGGATATGGCAGATGGGGAGTTGTTTCTGTTTTATTTTGTATTTCCTAAGATTAGATCAAAGATAGGTAACACGCGCACACGCACACACACACACACACACACACACACACACACACACACACACACACACACACACACACACACACACACACACACACACACACACACACACACACACACACACACACACACACACACACACAACACACAAACACACACACACAATTTGCGGAAGTGAATGAGATCAAGAGGAACATCATGCCTGTTTTTATCTGTCGTCATCTTTAATCAAATCTAGGATAACAGTGAGGCCAGGCTTGGACTGATTTGGCCATAAAACCATAGGGAACGCTCAATTCTTCCCCAGTATTCTTTGTGGCCCCTGGCTAAACTGTATTCTATTTGTCTCTGATTCCATGAATCCAACTGACATGTGGGTTTTATCTTGTGGATGTGCCCCACAGCTAAACCCTTAACTCAACCTTATTGTGGCTATTTCTCAAACAGGACATGTTGGGTTTGAATAGTTGCAAGAACAAGCAGATATTTTCCTTACTATCCATTAGGTTGTGATGATTCCAATACGACGGTAAGATCGCTGAAAATAAAATGAAGGGTAAAAGTGATAGGGAGAGTATAAGATTTAGCAGGAGACAGTGATTGTGAGATAGAGAGAGAGAGAGAGAGAGAGAGAGAGAGAGAGAGAGAGAGAGAGAGAGAGAGAGAGAGAGTAAATGGGAGCTACATCTCAGTCATGGAGGTGAGGATGATCGTAGTTCAAGCTAATCATTGACAAAATGATCATGCGTCTGCCTCAAAGGTGTGTGTGCTCCTGAGTGTATGAGTCAGTGTTTGTGAGTGTGGTTGTGCATGTACGGTATGTGTCAGAAAGAGGGAGGGGAGAGAAAAGGAGGGAGGTAGAGAGAGAGAGATATAGGGAAGTCCAACCATGTTAGCCTGTCAGATGGACACTGCACACCTTCTGGCTTCCACATGTAGACGTCTCAGTCTCCTGTACTCTAATCTTCATCATGGATCCCTCACCTTCTTAACATCTGGACCGCTGATACTTACACAGAAACAGTCCCTCAGACAGAGACCAGCTTATTTCTTCTAAAGGATTTTGGAAAACTCTGGAGAGGATCATTCTTCTTCTACAGACTCCAATATGGCAACATGCCTTTTCTCGCTCTTCCTGACAGTGATGGTCTGGCGTGGAGATTTCTGTTCCCTGGGGGAGGGCAGGAGGCAGTGGCAGCATCCCACCACCGCAGAGCCCTTCACCCAGAGCCAGTCCTTCTTCCATGGGACCTTCCCCCCAGGGTTCCTCTGGGGTACGGGGACCTCTGCCTTCCAGACCGAGGGGGCCTGGGACTGTGACGGTAAAGGCCCCTCAATCTGGGATCACTTCACCCACTCAGCCCCCCACCAAGGTGATGGAAGTATCGCTGACACGGCCAGTGACGGCTACAACCGCTGGGAGGAGGACGTTGAGGCGCTGGGGTACCTCGGGGTGCGCTCCTACGCCTTCTCCCTCTCCTGGCCCCGAATCTTCCCCGACGGTGTTGCCACAGGTCGGCCCAATAGGGTGGCTGTGGAGCACTATGGGAGACTGCTCGACAGGCTCCTGGAGAGGGGAATTGAGCCGGTGGTCACCCTGTTCCATTGGGACCTTCCCCAGGCCCTGCAGGAGCACTACGGGGGGTGGAGGAATGACACCCTGGTGGGTTTGTTTGATGCATATGCTGCCTTCTGTTTTCGAACGTACGGGGCCCGTGTGAGGTACTGGATCACCATACACAACCCCTACCTGGCGGCAGTCCAGGGGTACGGGACAGGGGTGCACGCGCCTGGAGAGACAGGCGACGCCACCGCACCCTTCAATGTGGCCCACAACCTCATCAAGGTAAGGCAGGGTCAAGGGTTAAGGGTCAGAGGATGAAGTTGCCCCATAGTCGATGAGCTTTGGTCAGTTTATTGTTTTCCCTCCAATGGGAATGGTTAGGATTTCAGAAAGAAAAGTTCCTAGTTTTGTGTCAAAGGGCAATGGATTATTTGTACCCATTTGGGAGCGGGGTCAGGGGGTTGAGTTGTAAATTAGAACCCTTTGGATAGATTGACTCGTGTGAAAGGGTCTGTTGAACAGACCATAGTACAGACTAAGACCACGTTTAGTCAGACAGCCTGTTCCTGAACTTCGTACTTCTGTGGGATTTATCAGCTGATGTCGTCAGTGAATGTTTGCGTCATTCATTGGGTTCAAGACATTGCAAAGGAAATGAGTGAAGACATAACACTTGAAAAGCCATGGTACATGCTGTGCTTTATTCAGTCAATCAGGTTAAACTAATCCAAATGGTTTCATGATATTCAATATTCACTGTGCTCCTTCAGCAGCTATTAGCAGTCATTGACCTCTTGTTAAAAAGTGTGTTCACCTTCTGCCATGAGAGGTTTATTACAGCTGCAGGACTGCGATTAGTAAACAGGACACTTAAGGAGCCACTGGGGGTCAAAGTCTGTGACAGCAACAGTTTTGCAGCTTCATTAATAATCAGCTCTGTCCCAGTGCATATTCACACTGTACAGGTCCGATTTCTGTACTATGTGTATGTGTATGTGTAATGTCTCTGCCATAATGCAATGCATGTAACAGACCTCCATTTGATTTATTTCCAGGCGCATGCCAAAGCATGGCACACCTATGACACCTACTTCCGGCCGACTCAGAATGGTAAAGTGTCCATCGTCTTGGGTTCCCATTGGATGGAGCCTAAGAGAGACCAAGCCACACCGGTCAATATTGAACTCTGCCAGCAGTCCATGGAGGCGGTGCTTGGCTGGTTCGCCAATCCCATCTTCAGGGATGGGGACTACCCAGCATCCATGAGATCCACCCACAGGGGGCTTCTGCCTGAGTTCACCCCAGAGGAGAAACACTTGGTGCGGGGAACGGCTGACTTCTTTTCCCTGTCCTTTGGGCCTAACAACCTGCGTCTGGGCCGGAGTCTAGCCCACTATGGGCAGACTGTGTACCCGGACATGAGGCGGGTGCTGGGCTGGGTGAGGCTGGAATATGGGGACCTGCCTGTGCTGGTGGCGGAGGGGGGCTGGTTCTCAGCTGCAGCTGTGGAGAGGGAGGATACAGATGCTATCTACCTGATGAAGAGGTTCATCAACCAGGTGCTGCAAGGTGAGAAGGGGGCAAGGAGGAGGAGGCCGAGGATGGGGGGCAGGATTAGGGAAAACAGAGGAGGTCAACAAGAGAGAGTACAGTACCAGTCAAACGTTTAGACACACCTTTATTTATTTGTACTATTTTCTACATTGTAGAATAATAGTGAAGACTTCCAATCTAGGGAATAACACATGGAATCATGAAGTAACCAGAAAAGTGTTAAACAAATCAAAATATATTTTAGATTTTAGATTCTTCAAAGTAGACACCCTTTGTCTTGATGGCAGCTTTGCACACTCTTGACATTCTCTCAACCAGCTTCATGGGGTAGTCACCTGGAAGGCATTTCAATTAACAGGTGTGCCTTTTTAAAAGTTAATTTGTGGAATTTCTTTCCTTCTTAATGTGTTTGAGCCAATCAGCTGTGTTGTGATAAGGTTTGGGTGGTATACAGAAGATTTGGTAAACGACCAAGTATTTGGTAAACGACCAAGTCCATATTATGGCAAGAACAGTTCAAATGAGCCAAGAGAAACAACAGTCCATCCTTATTATGGGGCGGCAGGCAGCCTAGCGTTGGGCCAGTAACCGAAAGGTTGCTGGATCGAATCCCCGAGCTGACATGGTAAAAATCTATCGTTCTGTCCCTGAACAAGGCAGTTAACCCACTGTTTCCTGGTAGGCCGTCATTGTAACTAAGAATTTGTTCTTAAATGACTTGCCTAGTTAAAGAAAGCTACAAAAAAAGAAGGTCAGTCAATGCGAAAGATTTCAAGAAATTTGAACGTTTCTTCAAGTGCAGTCGCAAAAACCATCAATCATTATGATGAAACTGATTCTCATGAGGTCTGCCACAGGAAAGAAAAACCCAGGGTGACCTCTGCTGCAAAGGATAAGTTCATTAGAGTTACCAGCCTCAGAAATTGCAGCACAAATAAATGCTTCACAGAGTTCAAGTAACAGACACATGAGACTGCGTGAATCAGGGACTGCGTGAATCAGACTTTCATGCATGAATTGCTGCAAAGAAATCACTACTAAAGGACACGAATAAGAAGAAGGGACTTGCTTGGGCCAAGAAACCAAGTAATTGATAATAGACCGATGGAAATCTGTCCTTTGAGTCCCAATTTGAGATTATTGGTTCCAACCGCCATGTCTTTGTGAGACGCAGAGTAGGTGAACAGATAATCTCCACATGTGTGGTTCTCACCGTGAAGCATGGAGGAGGAGGTGTGATGGTGCTTTGCTGGTGACACTGTCTGTGATTTCTTTAGAATTCAAGGCACACTTAACCAGCATGGCCACCACAGCATTCTGCAGCAATAAGCCGATATGCCATCCCATCTGGTTTGCGCTTAGTGGGACTATCATTTGTTTTTCAACAGGACAATGACACAACACACCCTCAGGCTGTGTAAGGGCTATTTGACCAAGAAGGAGAATGATGGAGTGCTGCATCAGATGAGCTGGCCTCCACAATCACCCAACCTCAACCCAATTGAGATGGTTTGGGATGAGCTGGACCGCAGAGTGAAGGAAAAGCAGCCAACAAGTGCTCAGCATATGTGGGAACTCCTTCAAGACTGTTGGAAAAGCATTCCAGGTGAAGCTGGTTGAGAGAATGCCAAGAGTGTGCAAAGCTGCCATCAAGGCAAAGGGTGGCTACTTTGAAGACTCTAAAATATATTTGGATTTGTTTAACAGTTTTTTGGTTACTACATGATTCCATATGATTTATTTCATAGTTTTGATGTCTTCACTATTATTCTACAATGTAGAAAATAGCAAAAATAAAGAAAAACCCTTGCATGAGTAGGTGCATCCAGACTTTTGACTGGTACTATACATTTAACCTGAACTGTTGTGTTATTTGTACCTCTTTGGTAACATCTCCTTCGTTCTGTGTTTGTCTGTGTCCAGCGATGGTGTTTGATGGTGTCAGAGTGTTTGGCTACACAGCCTGGTCTCTGGTGGATGGTTTTGAGTGGAACTACGGCTACAGTGTGAGACGAGGCCTGTTCTACCTAGACTTCAGCCAGGCCAACAGAACCAGGGTTCCCAAGACCACTGCTCTGTTCTACAGGCAGGTCATCAAGGACAACGGATTCCTCAGTGATGAGATCACCGGAGAGGTCAAAGGGCGTTTCCCATGTGACTTCCAATGGGGTGTGGCCGACTCCAGCCTACAGGTGAGGGGATGAGAAGGAGAAGAAAGGACACGAGAGAGGCAGGAGAAAGGAAAGAGAGGGTGATTTTATTTTGCAAAACTGCTCTGCCTTCCTTGCTTTTGATCTCAAACAGAACAATAAGCAAGCTGGATGATGCAAACAAAAACAAAAAACGATATATTTCTTCTTTTATCAAAGGTCAATTTCTATCCCTTCTCCCCTCAATTCACCGACCCCCACCTGTACAGCTGGAACCTGACAGGGGATGGGGTACTGCGTCCTGTCCAAGGAGTCAACCTCCACATCAGGGGGGCACAGTGCACTGACTACCTGGCCATCAGTGGTCACGTGAGCCTCTTTAAGTCCACAGGGGCATCTCACTACCTCTTCGCCCTCAACTGGTCCCTAATCCTTGCCCAAGGAGATCTGTCTAATGTGGACACAGAGGCCCTAAGGTACAGACAACAACTGTATAATGTGTATTCAAATGTTTACCATACATGCACACATGCAAACACACACTAAAATGCACACCTGTATGCATACACCCTTTGCATTTCAAACTCTTTCTAACAGGTACTACCGCTGCTTCCTCACCGAACTCCGCAAGCAGGGCCTGGAGGCTGTGGTCACTCTCTACTACCCTACTAACAGAGTCCCTCTGCTGGGCTTGCCCGGCCCGCTGCATGCCTCTGGCGGCTGGCTGAACCAGAGCACGGTGGAGGCCTTCCAGAGATACGCAGCCCTCTGCTACAGGGAGCTGGGGCCCTGGGTGAGCTACTGGATTACCATCAATGAGCCCAACAGACTAGTGGATGCCTACAAGATCGGGGAGGAGCAGCATCTGGCAGCCCATAATCTCCTCCTGGCCCACGCTAAGGCCTGGAGGCTTTATGAGAGGGAGTATCTCAGCCAACAGGGAGGACTGGTGTCCCTGGCTCTGCACGCAGACTGGGTAGAACCCGCCAACCCCTTCCTGGAGTCACATGCAACAGCCGCTCAGAGATTCCTGTTGTTTGAGCTTGGTCGTTTCCTAGACCCACTACTAGGGAGCAGAGAGGGGGAGGGTAAGAGTGGTAGGTACCCTCCAGAGGTGAGGAGGTACTTGGAGGAGAGGGCAAGGGTGATGGGCCTCCCTGGATCCCCACTACCACACTTCACCGCCAGGGAAAAAGAGGAGCTAGGAGGGGCGCTGGGCTTCATTGCACTGAACCACTTCACCACACGTCTCGTGTCACCACGCCCCCAGTCTCCTCAGACTGCCCCACCTAACCCTCAGCAACCTCCAGACCATGGCTGCCTGCTGATGTCTGACCACACCTGGGCCTCTTCTGGTCTGGAGCAGGCAGTGGTCCCCTGGGGCCTCCGGAGGGTGCTGCGCTGGGTGAAGGAGAGGTATGGAGGGGCTCTGCCTGTTGTAGTCACAGCCAGTGGGGTAGATGACCAGGCCCCTGTAAATGATCTGCTCAGGCAGCACTACATCAGGAATTACCTACAGGAGGCCCTCAAAGGTGAGCCTCTCTCTAACCTCCTCAAACTCCCTTCAAACCCCCAAACTCCAGTCCAATGATAACCCACTAGTTTGTTGTCATCAGAAATAGCCTGGAGGTTCTATACTTATAATTCTATTGTTTGAAATAAACAGACCTCCTCTCTGCAGTTTCTTCTGCAGACAGGTAGAGTAGGGCACTCATTAGCAGCTTTAAGTATGAGAGGTCGAAGGTGACCTTTCTCACAGCTCATTACCTAACACACCACAGCACACGGCCGTATCACATGAGCCCCCTCATAAAACTCATGGACTTTACTGTATAACAAACCTTTGAGCTCATAAAGTTCATCCCAGTGAGAACTGTCCTGTCATGTACTGAACTAAACGTTCTGTGCAGTACTTTAGCCACAATAGGCTACAGCTTCTCTGTTGACATTGCTTTTCTGTATGTCAAAAGAGGGATTCTGACCTCAACCTCTCCCTGTTTTTGCTCCTCTCCAGCTCGCCAGTTGGATGGAGTCAACCTAAAGGGCTTCTACGTCTGGAAGCTGCAGGATCGACACGTCCCTGAGTTCGGCCTCTTCACCTCTTCCCACCACAAGTCCCGACCCAAAGCCTCCATCGCAACCTACAGAGAGATCATCGAGCGCAGCGGTTTCCCTGGCAACAACGTCACATCCTCCTGTAGGATCATTGACCGCAGGGCGGTGTGTTCCATCTGCGCTCGCATCTCAGAGAACAAACTGCTGCTGTTCTTCGCTGCATGTCTCCTCCTTACGTTAGCTATGCTGGTGGGGGTCGTCATCGTCGTCGTCAGGGGGAAGAGGACTAGGAGGAGGAGAAGGGTGGGTTTGCCGGTGTGTCCCATCCCGCTCGGGAGGAAGTGTCAGCCGTGGGAGAGAGTGTCACTACAGAGTGTGACGGATAGGATCCGCGTGGTCCGCCGTTAGTTAGGGCCTCATTCATACGGAGTTTGTTCCTGTTGTAGTGGCCTGCAGGTTTTACACGCCAGCCAAGCTTCCGGGAGAGCGCCATGGTGCCCTTTTGAGTCGTGGTTCTTAGGGACAGGTCTAGGATCAGCTTACCCTCCCCAAAACCTTGAACTTAGTGGATAAACGAAAAATTTAGATCAGTGTTCTAGGGGGCAACTTCATTATCCTCCACAAGCCCAATGGGACTGGGCTCAACACAGCGGGATCAGCAAGGGCCAAGGGGTCATCTTCTGTCTGAGCCCTAGAGATACCACATATTGATGATCAATGTATAGGCAATTAACATAATTGACAGTATGTAGGCTATATGTTATCACAGACAAGAATATGATGTTGCCATGGGATTGCTTTGTTGTTTCGTTGACAGGACGTTGGCTATAGCTTGAGATCTTCTATGAATGCTGCTGTTGTGATGTACTGATCATGTATGGTGTACAAGACCGGCCTGTTAGTATGACTTGTTGGTGTGTGTCATAGTGTGTCCTCACCTGTCTTATAATTTGGTGGGTACTTACATTTGTCCTATTTCACACGTGTACAAGTGTGTACAAGTGTGAATTTATACGTGTGAATTGTTTTTTGCATATCCCAACTCTCCCTGAGACACCCTTGCACAGTCTTTGTATATTTGTAGTAAGGAGTTCCTCAAATAGGGAGTCTGCGCTGATGACAGTAGTTTTTGTCCCTCTGTGCTACAGAGACAAAACCACTTGAACATGTTATCTACAAATGGCTAACTCAAGCGCTTATTCTAATATGAAATCAAATGAAATCGTTGTGCCAGAAGTTGCTGCTCTATATGGGCAATGTTTCCTTCAGACACTGCTGCCACCTAGTGGGGGTCTTATGTCCCAAAACTGGTTCAGGGCCCTTGATAAGAAAATAGAGAGAGAATGAGAGAGCGAGAATTGAGAGTGAGAGAGAAATAATTGGTAGAGAGAGAATTGAATTGAGAGACAGAGAACTGAGAGAGAATTGAATTGAGAGAGAGAGAGAGAGAGAGAGAGAGGGAGAGAGAGAGGGAGGTTGAATCCAAGATGGCGTAGCAGTAAAGACGTTGTTTATTGTTGTCCTGTGTAAATATTTTTGTTGTCTTTTTTTGTATATATTTCAATATATTTAAATCTCTTTTTCCATTTTAAAATTAAATATACCTTCCAGCAACCCACCTCACCCAATGTGATACGAATCTGCTATTTTAAGACATTATAGCTAGAACCTCCATCAGAAGCTAGCCATCAGAATCTTACCAGCTAATTAGCTACTAGCTATTTAGTCCTTGTTAGCCACTGCTAGAGGCCTTTAACATTAGCTCAGACACCAGATGCTTTTAGCCTGGATAATATTTGCCAGTCTGCACAGCACGATATCAACCCTGAGCATACCGGACTGCTTTTTTCCACTACAACACCGGATTCCTGCCTTAAGCCCTGGACCATTACTCCTGATCATCGCAGCTAGCTAGCTGCTACCGAGTGGCCCAGCCCCGAAGTTAGCCTTGAGCCAGGCCCATCTCCCGGCCTGCTCAGTGGACCCTATGATCACTCGGCAACACAGCTGATGCCTCCCGGACTCTTCACTAACACGACTAGAATCCATTACATCACCGGATTCCTGCTGTAAGCTCTGGACCTTTGCATCGGATCATCGCAGCTAGCTAGCTAGCTGGTACCGAGTGGCTATAGTGGCTGACGCCCTTGTCCCGAAGCTAGCACTAGTTAGCCTCGAGCCAGGTGCATCTCCCGGCTAGCAAATGAAATTACTCCAGCTACAATACCTCTTTTGCCAATTGGCCTGGACCCTTTGTCGACACGGAGCCCTGCCGATCCATCACGACTGGTCTGCCAACGTAATTCCATCGGATGTGCCCTCAACCGGCCTTTGCCGGACATCGGTGAAGACGTTTCTGCTAGCCCTGGCCTGCTAACTTTATGAACGCCGTGTTTCCCGCTTGCTAGCGTAGAACTTTGCAGGTTAGCGGCTTCCCTGTTTCATCTATTGCTGTTCACTGGACCCTATGATCACTTGGCTACATAACTGATGCATGCTAGACTGTTCATTAATCACGGTACTCCATTTTGTTTATTTTGTTTATCTGTCGGGGCCAGCCTCGAACTCAGGCCCTGTGTGTGGTTAACTGACCCTCTCTGCCCATTTATCACCATTTTACCTGTTGTTGTTGCCTTAGCTGATTTTCTGTTGTTGTCTTACCAGTTGTTGTCTTAGCTAGCTCTCCCAATCAACACCTGTGATTGCTTTATGCCTTGCGTTACGTCTCTCTCTTATGTCAATATGCCTTGTATACTGTTGTTTAGGGTAGTTATCATTGTTTTATTTTACTGCGGAGCCCATAGTCCCACTCAACATGCCTCAGATACCTATTTTGTCCCACCTCCCACACATGCGGTGACCTCACCCAGCATAACTAGTGCGTCCAGAGATGCAACCTCTCTTATCGTCACTCAATGCCTAGGTTTACCTCCACTGTACCCGCACCCTACCATACCCCTGTCTGTACATTGTGCCCTGAATCTATCCTATCACGCTCAGAAATCTGCTCCTTTTATTCTCTGTCCCCACCTCACTCCTCCTCTGTTCCTCAGGTGATGTAGAGGTTAACCCAGGCCCTGTGTCCCCAGGCCTTGTGTGTCCCCAGGCTCTATCACTTGTTGACTTCTGTAACCGTAAAAGCCTTGGTTTCATGTGTGTTAACATCAGAAGCCTCCTCCCTTAGTTTGTTTTACTCACTGCTTTAGCACACTCTGCCAACCCTGATGTCCTTGTCGTGTCTGAATCCTGGCTTAGGAAGGCCACCAAAAATTCTGAGATTTCCATCCCCAACTACATTTTCCGTCAACATAGAACTGCCAAAGGGGGAGGAGTTGCAATCTACTGCAGAGATAGCCTGCAAAGTTCTGTCATACTTTCCAGGTCTATGCCAAAACAGTTTGAGCTTCTAATTTTAAAAATGAATCTCTCCAGAAATAAGTCTCTCACTGTTGCCGCCTGCTATAGACCCCCCTCAGCCCCCAGCTGTGCCCTGAACCCCATATGTGAATTGATTGCCCCCCATCTATCTTCAGAGTTAGTTTTGTTAGGTGTCCTAAACTGGCATATGCTTAACACCCTGGCCATCCTACAATCTAAGTTAGATGCCCTCAATCTCACACAAATGATCAAGGAACCCACCAGGTACAACCCTAAATCTGTAAACATGGGCACCCTTATAGATATTAGCCCTCCAAATACACCTCTGCTGTTTTCAATCAGGATCTCAGCGATCACTGCCTCATTGCCTACATCCGTTATGGGTCCGCGGTCAATTGACCACCCCACACTCCCTAAAACACTTCTGCAAGCAGGCCTTTCTATTCGACCTGGCCCGGGTATGCTGGAAGGATATTGACCTCATCCCGTCAGTAGAGGATGCCTGGTCGTTCTTTAAAAGTCATTTCCTCACCATCTTAAATAAGCATGCCCCTTTCAAATTATGTAGAACGAAGAACAGATATAGCCCTTGGTTCACTCCAGACCTGACTTCCCTTGCAACATCAGCAAGATGGGCAGTCCAATGATGAAAACATCAGTAACCTAAAAGTCATAAGCACTAAGTGTGCTTGATAAATAGTGAAAATTGGCACAAAAGCAATAATGGCATTATAATGAATGTGTCAATATGACAGCAGTCAAAAATAGTCAACTCTTGTCAGCTCGTGGTTACATAGTGTGCGTCTTCATGCAATGGCATCAGACATCCATGTCACATAAACCACAAAGCTGGTGAGTGCGTTGCTGATGTTGTTTTTTGCTTGAGATGTAGCTCTAAGTGATTACATTTTGTGCGGATAAACCGGCTTGTTCTTTCCAAACAGTGCCACCCCTCCACTCTTCTCTTCTGTCTCACCTGCTCAGTGGACACGATTCTGGGGTTTTTTTGCGCTTAGGCCTCGGAGATGTATGTTCAGGCTGAGGCTCAGAATCAGAAGAATAATCATCCGAGATGTCACGATCGATTCTTCCCCGCCATCTGAGTCGTTTTCAATCAGATTTTGTAGCAACGCTAAGGCAGCACGTGCATCCATTCCTCTAGGCCTTTGTGCCATTGTAAATGATGCACGCTCTCACTGTGTACTCCAAGTACTGTAGGTCAGCGTAGGCTGATAAGACTGCTTGGATTCGGTGGACTGATATAGGCTTAGGGCTGTGGAGGTGACCGTATTATCGCCACACCCGCCATACCCGGTGGTCACTAGTCATGAAGGCAGTCAAATTCCATGTGACAGTTTAGTCACAGTAAATAGGTTTCTCCAAGCTCTGATGCTGCTGATGGTCATTAGTAGCCTTATAAACTTCCTGGTACTCAGCACTCCCTCTAATCACTCTGACATCAATGCAAATATAATTGAAAATCAAACATTTCATGAGAGCCCATGAGCTCATGTTGTGCAACATTTCTATAGGCTAACAATTGTGTGAGAAAATAGTGATGGTACTAAAAAGAGGAAGATCCCATCAGCTTTCTATAGACTAGGCCTACTATGTTTATTTCTCAACTTGAATAATATTAAGCAAATTGTTTACGTTTACAACAGGAGTATTACATACCAGGCTGGCATGAAAATGACCCACAGGAAAAGCATCCTCCATTCGGGTATTTAAGTGCATAGATGACATATTTTTTTCCACTGTGTCACGACTTCCACCGAAGTCGGTTCCTCTCCTTGTTCGGGCAGCATTCGGTGGTCGACGTCACCGGTCTTCTAGCCATCGCCGATCCACCTTTCATTTTCCATTTGCTTTGTCTTGTTTTCCCACACACCTGGTTTACAGTTCCCTCATTACTTGTCATGTATTTAACCCTCTGTTCCCCCCCATGTCTGTGAGTGAAATTGTTCATTACGGTTATTGTGTGTTTTTTCCCGGGTATTGTTTTGAACCCGTGGATTTGTAATTGTTGTACATTATTTTGTGTGACCAGGGCGCTATTTGCTTTTGCCTTTGGCTGGAGTGTTGTGATGCTGTTGCGTCCAACTGTTTTGCTTCTCCCAATTAAAGTGTGCCTGTTCACTCATCTCTGCTCTCCTGCACCTGACTCCAGTTGACCAGTTGCGCACACAGTCTGACACACTGCCCCTGTTTCGAGACACGTGCATGATAATGGTCCATTCTAAATCAAAACAAATTTTACACATACAGTACCAGTCAAAAATTTGAACACACCTACTCATTCAAGGGTTTTTCTTTACTTTGACTATTTTCTACAATGTAGAATAACAGTGAAGACATCAAAACTGTGAAATAACACATATGGAATCATGTAGTAACCGAAAAAGTGTTAAAAAAATCAAAAGATGTTTTAGATTTTAGATTCTTAAAAGTAACCACCCTTTGCCTTGATGACAGCTGCCCCGCCTGCTCCCGCTCCCCCTCTCTGGCGCTCGAGGGCGCCGGGCTGCCCTTCATTACAGACACTTGTCATCATTGGACACACCTGGACTCCTTCCCTTTGTTGATTGCCCCTTCTATAACTGTCTGCTCCCCCGTTTGATCTCTGTGTCAGCATTAATGTCATTATGTGTTCATGTCCAGACGTTGTCCTGTCCTGTTCCATGTCCGTTACTAATTAAATGTTCACTCCCTGTACCTGCTTCTTGTCTCCAGCGTTGATCCTTACAGAATGCTGACACCACTATACGAAGCATCAGGGAGGTTTGTGTTTTTTGCTTGGTGACGTCAGGTCCGGGTGCCGTCGCTGAGGGAACCGAGGGTGCCTCGGCTAGCTCGTTGGGCTTCCACGCCTTAGCTGGCTGGAGAGGTCTTCTTGCCTCGGTGGGCCCGGTAGGCACCCACCCCATGTCATGCTTCAGCCGGCCCATCAGGCTCCCACGCCTGAGCCGGCTCGCTAGGCACCCACGCCTCTGCTGGTTCGACGGGCTTCTCCGCCCCAGCCGGCTTGTCCAGCACCAATGCCTCGGCCGTCAGGCTCGCCCAGGTGGGACGCCAGGTGGCGCCCCTGGGGGGGGTTTACTGTCACGCCTGCTTCCGCTCTCCCTCTCTGGCGCTTCGAGGGTACCAGACTGCCCTTCACTACGCACACCTATCACCATCGTTACGCGGAACAGTGCTCATTGGACTCACCTGGACTCCTTCCCTTTGTTGATTGCTCCGTCTATAACTGTTTGCTCCCCCGTTTGTTCCCTGTGTCAGCATTAACGTTGTTATGTGTTCATGTCCAGACGCTGTCCTGTCCTGTTCCATGTCCGTTACTAATTAAATGTTCACTCCCTGTACCTGCTTCTTGTCTCCAGCGTTGATCCTTACAGACAGATTTGCACACTCTTGGCATTCTCTCAACCAGCTTCACCTGGAATACTTTTCCGACAGTCTTGAAGGAGTTCCCACATATGCTGAGAACTTGTTACCTGCTTTTCCTTCACTCTTCGGTCCAACTCATCCCAAACCTTCTCAATTGGGTTGAGGTTGGGTGATTGTGGAGTCCAGCTCATCTGATGCATCACTCCATCATTCTTCTTCTTGGTCAAATAGCAGTTACACAGTCTGGAGGTGTGTTGAGTCATTGTCCTGTTAAAAAAAAAAGATAGCCCCACTAAGCGCAAACCAGATGGGATGGCATATCGCTTCAGAATGCTGTGGTAGCCATGCTGGTTAAGTGTGCCTTGACTTCTAAAGAAATCACAGACAGTGTCACCAGCAAAGCACCCCCACACCATCACACCTCCTCCCCCATGCTTAACGGTGAGAACAACACATGTGGAGATTATCTGTTCACCTACTCTGCGTCTCACAAAGACATGGCGGTTGGAACCAAAAATCTCAAATTGGGACTCAAAGGACAGATTTCCACCGGTCTAATATCCATTGCCTGGTTTCTTGGCCCAAGCAAGTCCCTTCTTATTATTGGTGTCCTTTAGTAGTGATTTCTTTGCAGCAATTCGACCATGAAGGCCTGATTCACGTAATTTCCTCTGAACAGTTGATGTTGAGATGTGTCTGTTACTTGAACTCTGTGAAGCATTTATTTATGCTGCAATCTCTGAGGCTAGTAACTCTAATGAACTTACCCTCTGCAGCAGAGGTAACTCTGGGTCTTCCTTTCCTGTGGCGGTCCTCATGAGAGACAGTTTCATCATAGTGATTGATGGTTTTTGCGACTGCACTCAAAGTTTATGAAATTTTCCGCATTGACTGGCCTTCATGTCTTAAAGTGACGATGGACTGTTGTTTCTCTTTGCTTATTTGAGCTGTTCTTGCCGTATCTTCTGTATACCACCCCTACCTTGTCACAACACAACTGATTGGCTCAAACACATTCAGAAGGAACGCAATTCTACAAATACTTTTAACAAGGAATACATGTTAATTGAAATGCATTCCAGGTGACTACCTCATGAAGATGGTTGAGAGAATGCCAAGAGTGTGCAAAGCTGTCATCAAGGCAAAGGGTGGCTACTTTGAAGAATCTCAAATTTCACATATATGTCGGTTTGTTTAACACTTTTTTGGTTCCTACATGATTCCATGTGTTATTTCATAGTGTTGATGTCTTCACTATTATTCTACAATATAGAAAATAGTCAAAATATAGAAAAACCCTTGAATGAGTAGGTGTGTCCAAACTTTTGACTGGGACTGTATATTATTAGTATATGTAAAGACAAGATTATATCAAGAATAGACTGATGGGTGACAATATTATATAATATGATAATCACTTGTGAATGATGCCCAGCATAAGAAACTGCATTCTTCTTGCGACTTTTTCGAATCATGGTCGCACACCTCATGTAGCCTAGCCAATAGGCCTATATGTTTTGATAAGGTTTGTATCACAACTGAAGTGGCCAAATAACTTCTTAAAATGAAGCACATTAATCCGCTTCACAAGGGGTTAAGAGCCTAACCGGCATACATAAGCAGTGCTGTGAGTTTCAAGTTTGGGGAAGATAATTTTCAATATTAAAATACACCTTTATAAAAAGGATACATGCATAATTGCATTTACGGTCACTTTTGATGATGGTGTTTTCCGCTAATGGAACATTCGTGCTTATATCATACTGCCATGAACGCATTGCTACGCTTATAATGTGAAGAAATAGCCTAATAGTTTATCAACATTTTAAGCTAAACATTCTGATCTGTTGCGTCAGCCACATTGAGTAAATATATATACATTTTTATGCTGATGGTTGTATTAATTTGGGATCTATTGCACCCCACAACTGTCCCAGACTATGTTTGGTATATTTATTTCTCACACAGAATAGAATAGGTCGACTTTTGTACTATGGGGGATAGTAGATTGACATAGGCTAGTGCTTTTGCTGTTTGTTAGGCCTGCTCATCTTGTTGGCTGACGAAAAGTAAATGTGGACAGTTCTTCCAAGATCTTCAATATGCAACTCGGAATTGGACAAGGACATGCGCAGTGTCGTCCCTGATTTGTCTGTCAAGTCTGTGAGAAAGACCCGATCACGTGATGGAGAGCCATGCGAGTGAGAGGGCTTCGGTTTGCGCAGCACTCAAGGAGAAGGGCACAACACAGCATTACCGGCCGCAAAAGGCATGGTTTGTTTTAGGGTGCATTATGGCCACACAAAGGGGATGCCACCGTGAAATTGTAGATATTATCAAGTGCTTGTCAAATTGTGAATGAGAGATTATTGAAGCCTGATCAAAAAAACAAAGCCTAGGAACAGTGGGTTAGCTGCCTTGTTCAGGGGCAGAGCGACAGATTCTTTTTACCGTGTCAGCTCGGGGATTCGATTTGGTTGTCCAGCGCTCTAACCACTAGGCTACCTGCGCACTCCCTCAAATTGATTGGAGAAAATCTACTTTCTAAAAAATATACTAAAAAATAATGCCACGGAATTCTTAGCAATTTTTTTCTGCTAAATGAACTAGTGTAGCCCACGGCCATTTGACACAGCCAGATCAGGACCTAACATGAGGACAGAGTATGCTACTCTTTTCTTCTGTAATAGACTATATTTTCTTCATATCATGCTTCTTTCGACCTGTCGAAAATAAATAATGGATTTATTGTGAAGGTGTAGGCTATATTACATGGATTTCTTAGACTTTTTAAAATGTAGATATTTCAAATGTCTGCGTCAGTGGCTTGTAGGCTGTGTGTGGAAGCCAGGAGATGCTAAAAGTGTTTATGATCATTAATGGTTCATTACCGCTAGACCAACAGTTATTTGCTTGACAATCACCGACTGACGAAATTTCATGACTGCCACAGCCTACCATTTTGAGATTATAATTAGAATAGATTAATACAATATAAGGGCCCGCCTGGTTCTTTATTCACAATTGGTGATTGCATAATAATTATGCATCGTTCGCTTCACCTCGCTCATCAACTCACCCATTCTCCCAATCATACTTTACTTCATTTATTTAAACTGTTGTTAAATTGCTGAAATTACTTTCGGTATAGTTTAGGTTGAGTTTCGAGGCAATTATCAGGGTGGTTATCAACTGGACATGGCACCTTCGAGCGGAGCAGGTTCTACTGTCTGGAGAAGAAACTACTCACAGGAAAAACACATGAGCGAGCAAAACAGCGCCCCTTTGTTTTTACGTAGCCCATATATGCAGATATATGACATGCCAGACAACGTCAGATTCATGGGCTACACATACCGAAACAGAGGGGCGCTGTTTCGCCGGTTCGGATGATTTATCTAATATTGATTCGTCTTTGTCCCGCTCAAATAAATAATCAATATTTCATTATTTTATTTGGATGGGAAAGGATGTATGGTGGGGCAGGCCAGGCCCCCAAAGGCCCGCCCACAACGGCAGTCTTGTTTTTAACATGCAATTGCATTTAGAACTATTTCCCAATGAATGAGCTTGTAAAATCACATTTTATTCCAGCAGCAACCAGCTAAAGAGCGGCAGAATAAATCTCCCTCAAAATAGGCTCTGTATGCTGTGCACATGAGATAGTTGTGTTGGATAAATAAGATGCATGATGACTAGTGAAAATACACACAGGCCAATTTAATTCCACTAAATTATGCAAATTAACCTATAGACCATATTGTTAATGATGGCGCCGGAGAGAATGCTGTCGTTTTACGTTCTCCAAACCAATTGTGCTAATGTGTGTTTTTTCTCCTTATTTGTTACTTATTTTGTACATAATGTTTCTGCCACTGTCTCTTATGACCGAAAAGAGCTTCTAGAAATCAGGACAGCGATTACTCACCTCATATTGAGAGACAATTTTTTCTTTAAGGAGTTGGACGGGAGGGATTTACTCCAGACACCCAACAAGGCCCTTATCCCTGTCATATATTGAGGATGAAGGTCAGGGTGCATTGTAAGGATCCGGCGGCGAGTGGGTAATTTGCCTTTACCATCGGTCCTATTAGCCAAAGAACAATCATTAGATAATAAAGGAGATGAACTACAAGCACATATATCCTACCAACGGGACATTAAAAACTGTAATGTCTTCAGCCACAGTCGTGGCTGAACAACGAAATTAATAACATACAGCTGGTGGGTTATACACTGTATTGGCAGGATAGAACAGTAGCCTCTGGTAAGACAAGGGGTTGCGGTCTATGTATATTTGTAAAACAACAACTAGTGCACGATATCTAAGGAAGTCTTAAGGTTTTGCTCGCCTGAGGTAGAGTATCTCATGATAAGCTGTACACCACACTTTTTACCAAGAGAGTTTTCAACTATATTCTTCGTAGCAGTCTATTTACACCACAGACCGATGCTGGCACTAAGGCCGCACTCAATGAGCTGTATACGGCAATAAGCAAACAGGAAAATGCTCATCCAGAGGCGGCGCTCCAAGTGGCCGGGGACTTTAATGCAAGGAAACTTAAATGCATTTGACCTAATTTCAAGACCACCTAAACTCAAGACCACCTTTACTCCACACACAGAGACGTGTACAAAGCTTTCCCTTGCCCTGCATTTGGCAAATCTGACCATAATTATATCCTCCTGATTCCTGCTTACAAGCAAAAACTAAAGCAGGAAGCACTAGTGACTCAGTCAATAAAAAAGTAGTCAGATGAAGCAGATGCTAATCTACAGGACTGTTTTGCTAGCACAGACTGGAATATGTTACGGGATTCTTCCGATGGAATTGAGGAGTACATCACATCAGTCACTGGCTTCATCAATAAGTGCATCCATGACGTAGTCTCCACAGTGACTGTATGTACATACCCCAACCAGAAGCCATGGATTACAGGCAACATCCGCACTGAGCTAAAGAGGAGAGCTGCCGCTTTCAAGGAGCGGGACTCTAACCCGGAAGCTTATAAGAAATCCCGCTATGCCCTCTGACGAACCATCAAACAGGCAAAGCATACAGGACTAAGATCGAATCGTACTACACTGGATCCGACGCTCGTCGGATGTGACAGGCTTGTAAACTAATACAGACTACAAAGGGAAGCACAGCTGCGAGCTGCCCAGTGACACAAGCCTACCAGACAAGCTAAATTACTTCTATGCTCGCTTCGAGGCAAGTAACACTGAAACATGCATGAGAGCATCAGCTGTTCCGGACGACTGCGTGATCACGCTCTCCGTAGCCAATGTGAGTAAGACCTTTTAAACAGGTCAACATTCGCAGGGCCAGACGGATTACCATAACGTGTACTCTGAGCATGCACTGACCAACTGACAAGTATCTTCACTGACATTTTAACCTCTCCCTGTCTGAGTCTATAATACCAATATGTTTCAAGCAGACCACTATAGTCCCTGTGCCCAAGAACACTAAGGTAACCTGCCTAAATGACTAGAGACCCGTAGCACTCACATCTGTAGCCATGAGGTGCTTTGAAAGGCTGGGCATGACCCACATCAACTCCATTATCCCAGAAACCCTATAACCACTCCAATTTGCATACCGCCCCAACAGATCCACAGATGATGCAATCTCTATTGCACTCCACACTGCCCTTTCACACCTGGACAAAAGGAACACCTATGTGAGAATGCTATTCATTGACTACAGCTCAGCTTTCAACTCCATAGTGGACTCAAAGCTCATCACTAAGTTAAGGACCCTGGGACTAAACATCTCCCTCTGCAACTGGATCCTGGACTTCCTAAAAGGCCGCCCCAAGGTGGTAAGGGTAGGTAACAACACATCCGCTACGCTGATCCTCAACATGGGCGACCGTCAGTCAATCACCATCCGCCCGCAAGATTTAGATGAGTGGCTGTTCCACTCATGCACCATTTGGGCTCTGGATAAGAGCCGTCTTAAATGTAAATGTAATGTAAATGGGTGCGTGCTCAGTCCCCTCCTGTTCATTCCTGACTGCATGGCCAAGCACGACTCCAACACTATCATTAAGTTTGCTGATGGTAGGCCTGATCACCGACAACAATGAGATAGCCTATAGGGAGGAGGTCAGAGACCTGGTCTTATGGTGCCAGGACAACAACCTCTCCATCAACGTGATCAAGACAAAGGAGATGATTGTGGACTACAGGAAAAGGAGGACAGAGCACGCACCCCATTCACATTGACGGGGCTGTAGTTGGAGCAGGTTGAGAGCTTCAAGTTCCTTGGTGTCCGCATCACCAACAAACTATCATGGTCCAAGCAGACCAAGACAGTTGTGAAGAGGGCACGACAAAACCTATTCCCCCTCAGGAGACTGAAAAGTTTTGGCATGGGTGCTCAGATCCTCAAAAATGTATTCAGCTGCACCATTGAGAGCATCCTGACGGGTTGCATCACTGCCTGGTATGGCAACTGCTCTGCTTCCGACCACAAGGCACGACAGAGGGTAGTGCGCACGGCCCAGTACATCACTGGGGCCAAGCTTCCTGACATGCAGGACCTGGCGTTGTCAGAGGAAGGCCCTAAGAATTGTCAAAGATGCCAGCCACCCTAGTCATAGACTGTTCTCTCTGCTACCGCATGGGAAGTGGTGCCGGAGGGCCAAGTCTAGGTCCAAAAGGCTCAACAGCTTCTAACCCCAAGCCATAAGATTCCTGAACAGCTAATCAAATGGCTACCCAGACTATTTGCATCCCCTCCCCTTTTACACTGCTGCTATTCTCTGTTTATTATCTATGCATTGTCACTTTAACTCTACCTAAATGTACATATTACCACAATTACCTCAACTAACTGGTTCTCCTGCTCATTGACTCTGTACCGATACCCCCTGTATATAGCCTCGCTATTGTTATTTTATTGCTGCTCTTGAATTATTTGTTACTTTTATTTCTTAATTTTTTACTTAATACGTAAGGGCTTGTAAGTAAGCATTTTACTGTTGTATTAGGTGCAATGGACAAATAACATTTGATTTGATTTGACCACAAATGTATTTCCATTGACTGGTATTTCCTTCAATGGGATTTTTTTTGTCTCTGTCATTTTGGCCTGCAACAGTTTTAATGATCTGCTTTTCCTTATTTTTTTGCTTTTTTTGCTTTTGCTAACATAAACCCTCCCACTGGGAAAACCCTGGTTGAAAAGACATGTCTCAGAGTGATTTGTAATAGACGGTTATAGGCCCAATTTAAAAAACGAAACATTGGCTGTTGATTACATCCATTTTTTTTTTACATGGTGGGGTCCTGAATTTTTTAAAGAAAAAGTTTTGATTGGAATCCCCCAGAGTAGAGGATGCATTAGTACCATTGTTTCACCACAGAGTCTAGTATGTAACTTCGGTAATATGTTAAATTACTGACATATGATACATCATCTTGAGTTGTCATGTAATGATGTGGCATCTCCACATGAAACAGTTTTTATAGGTAGAGGCAGTGAAAGACAATGAATACAAATAAGGAAAGGCTTTGTTATGACAGATTAATAGAATAACCTTTGACCTTGTTCTCATCCATCATAATCAAGACTGGGGTGTATTCATTACATCTTGCAACGGAACCCGTCTACGTTTAAGAACCAAGCGGAAGCAAACAGAACAAAACTTTGAGGGACCTACCTGAATTTGTCCAATAGAAACTCACATTTTCGTTGTAAAACGTTTTTATTTGGAGTAAACTGTTTCTGTTAAAAAAAAATTTGCAATGCAACAAACTAAATGTTTTCCAACAGAACTGGCGTAATGAATACACCCCCAGGGTTTATGAAGGTGTACAGTGGACCTTATAAGTGTCCCAGATACATACTATTCTATAGGTAGGTTCTGAATGTTGCATCATTGATGATAAGAAGTGAGGTCCAGGTAACAAGAAATATAATGTACATTGTCATTATGTATTAATGAACGTTGACTTTGGACAAAATAATCAAGCATATACAAGCAAATGTGTGCCTGTTTTTTAATTCTCCACTCATGCAAGTACGTCTACCAGTTATTGCAGACATAAGAAGCCCCTCTAAAATGTTATAATGACAGGGAGGGTATCAATGCTGTAGAAATCACATGACCCGAATTTCAGCTTGCATGTAGTTGGTATTAAAATGTTTCCAGGACCACCTTCTGTCCACTGCGTACATAGTGGCAATATTGCGAGAAAATACACAGGTCCATCGGCTCTTTTGTAACTAGCGTTATATTTTATGAGATCGGGGCTCGGTCACGTTCCAGTAGAACTTAGCAATTAGTGGCCGTAGCTAGCAGCTGTTATTATTGCTCCGATCCTAAAGTGACAGAGGCAGAGAACGAAAGTGCGAGGGGGACTGCGAATTAGCTGGGTTAGCTAGCTAACTAGGAGGGCTGAAGCCAAGTAAGGCCTGTGACCGAGAGGATCGTGTTCCCTGCCGACAGAAACACGGCGAAATCATGGCCAACATCGCGGTTCAAAGGATAAAACGGGAATTTAAAGAGGTTCTCAAAAGCGAGGAGGTTGGTGATTTATTTTCTTCAATCGACCGTGAATCTAACGCTAGGTAGCTAGCAACGTTAGCAGAGTTTGTGTCAAACACGATTATTGCCTGTTGTTGGAAAGTAGTGTTTTGTTAGCTAACAGCTAGATAGCGGTACCAGTTGTTGACAAACGCGAAGGACAAGGCGCTAGCTGGCTTGCAAGCGAAGGAAAATGTGGCTTTTTGCTAACTACGTTATCGTTAGTTATGGCTGCTAGCTTATAGGAAACCCCCCGCCTGGATGCCAGCTACTACTATACAGATCGCGTTTCTAGCGAAGGTAGCAACCTAGTTAGGCCAGGGGTAGTGAAATAAGCCACGCAAATACGCTCACCCTGGCTTGATATGATTACAGAGGCGAAGACGTTAGATGTCTGGTTATTTAGCCAACAAGCTAGCTAAAAAGTATATTTGCCACACACCGCTAACGATATGTTACCACCAATGATTGTTATATACATAATTGGTTACCACCAGGGTGCAACTTCTGCCGCAGAGGGTTCGAAATCTAACGTTAGTGTGACATTTTCTACCTGTGTTGTTGCAGGCTAGGTTGAAGAGAAATCATCATCAAATATTAGAAATGCATCAAAACACTTTTTTTTTTAAACTGGAAACGAATATTAGGGTTTTAGGGGACAAAATGTAACTTTGGTTCAGGTGTTATACTTTGCATTTCATGTTATAGATGCTTCTCCCAGAAACACAGAACACTTTATTTCATGAGGATAGGATTTACCATACATGTAGCTGAGCGGTCTTATTGAAAAAGGTCTCGGGACAGGTCCATGTTAATCCCTAGTCGATAGAGGCATCAAATCACCTGTCTGGATTCTTAAATTCAACATGTTTTGTCCAATATCTCAAGATAGGGTGGTCATATTGTTATGACGTCTTTTCATTTCAAATGCTATATTATGTAAATGTGTCAGTATGGAGTACATAATTAATATAATGTCGTTTTATGCAAAACGGAGTTTGTAACAATTTGAACAAATGTATGAAATTAAAATACCACTTTTTATACTACTTTATGCAAATTAGATACTTAATACACACCCTCCCACCAACACATTCACACAAAACACTTCCCCCACACACACACACACTCACACAGCCTAACACAGATGAACGCTTCTCACCTAAGTCTGAACTGTAACACAGAAAGTTCCTAGTTGGATAACATAGTTTACTTCTACGGTAGGCCTACATCCGAGTTGGGTTACATTGTAATGTTATTTTTGGTGTTGATGAGTTACTCTGGTGATGGGAGGATAAACCGCAGCAAATAGTTAGCCTAAGCACAGAACAGAGTGAGCTGCATGCAAGAACCAGCTGCACAAAAGACAAGATGGGACATATTTTCAATTCACTGGTATTCAGCTATGTTTTTATTGATTGTAGGGCTGTAGCCACTGAATTCTGGTAGTTTTTACTTGAAAGAATAAAACCATTAATCACAAAATTTGCCGCTGGCACAATACAGCAAATGACGCGCAGTGCTGCCGCTCTTCTGGCTCGTTGTCTCAGCGAACGGCGTAAGGCCCTCCCCTCACAGCTAGCACCAACTGAACAAAAATATGAACGCAACATGCAACAGATGCGTTGGAGGTGGCTTATGGTAGAGAAATGAACATCAAATCTTTGGCAACAGCTCTGGTGGACATTCCTGCAGTCAGAACGCTCCCGACAAAACTTGAGACATCTGTGGCATTGTGTTGTGACAAAACGGCACAATTTAGAATTTCCTTTTGTCACCAGCACAAAGTGCACCTGTTTAATGATCATGCTGTTTAATCATGTTCTTGATATGCCAAACCTGTCAGGTGGATGGATTATCTTGACAAATGAGAAATGCTCACTAACAGGGATGTAAACAAATTGTGCACAATTTGAGAGACATAAGCTTTTTGTGTGTATGGAAAATCTCTGGGATATTTGATTTCAACTCATGAAACATGGGACCAACACTTTACATGTTGCTTGTATATTTTGTTCAGTGTAGTTCAGTCAAGACATCCGTTGACCGTGAAACACCCTCAGGACTTTCCCATAGCTCTTGGCAATACAATGTCACATTGATCTTACTCTAGGTTGAGGAATACCCATCGTAATTATAAACACAATGATTTGTGGGGTTTCACTAGAAGGGTTGGCCCACAGATTTAAATGTTCATGGCACAGTATTGGGATTTTTACTGCCACGTTGTTTTCAAATTATTTATGTATTTTGACCACCACATAATTTACATTTTGGGTGCGTTCGTAAATTCGCACTGGCTATCTACTCTGATTTCAGAGCACTCTCGTCTGAGTGAACATTTAACAGCCGTCAATTAAATTGCTGCCAGCAGCACACTTACAGTCACCAATGCTCTGGATAACATAAAAACAGCATAATCAGCTCTGCTAGGGCAAGTAAAATGGTCAGTGAGGTGATCTCTTGTTTATGTCTGGAGGTAGCTAGCGAACGTTAGCCAGTTAGCTTGGATGCTTGACTACCGTTGTGAGGTCAGACTGCTCGGATGTACCCCACTCCTCAGCCAGAGCGTCCAGTGTGCGCTCCGAGAGCGAAATGCTCTGAATTTACTAACGGACAACCTGACAGCGCACTCTGGCACTCCAGATTGAATTTACAAACACACCTTTAGTGGAAACAGATTTGTTTACTGCAGTATTTTGTAGAATTCTTGCATTGCGTCCATTGTCCAAATAATTTCAACATTTTATATTTAGTTGTGCAAAAATGATTTGTCTTCTATAAGTTAAGAAATATTGCCTAGTGTCTTGTCATTCTGTTATCAAAAACCCACATCTTTAAGATATTTTCTACTTTCTCTCCCTCATGAGGGAGGATAATGAAACTTCACAGAAATAACAAGTAAAGTTAGACCTCCCAATTTAGTTTGTTTTTACAAATACAAATGTGGTTTATGATTTATGAAGTAATTCAAATGCATTATTCTGTTACCAAAAAAAATCTGTTAACCGAATGACTGCAACTGAATCGGAGACAATGGAAGTTCATAGTCACAAACCAAAGGAGGTTGGTGACTCCTTAATTGGGTAGAACGGGCTTGTGGTAACGGCTGGAGCGGAATGGGTGGAAATGGTATCAAATGCAAACATATGGTTTCCATGTGTTTGATGCCATTCCCATTCGCTCTGTTCCAGCCATTATTATGAGCCATCCTACCCTCGGCAGCCTCCACTGCCGCAAACCCAGTAGTGTAGTGCTATCTTATTTAGGTGATGGAGCGCAATTTTTGTTTATGACGTTCTTTCCTTTTGTACCGACAGATGTAACCTATTGAATAGCCTATCATGAAAGAATATGCATAAAATGCATCCTCCAATTGCTAACTGCCTACGCCCACACATAGATTGTCTCAAATATTTTATATTTTTAATAGCCTCCAATACCAAGTTAGGCATAGGCTACCTAATTTCAAAATAGGCCGTCACTGTCAATCGCGAAAGATAATTCTTCACGTTTTACTGGTGAAACGTCAACTGACTCTGCGTGCCAATCTATTTGATTGATATCTCTGTTTCATGGGAATATGCATTTAGATGCTCTTGAATTACTGTTTCATGAGCGGATTAGAGCAGATGCGTTTTCTTGCATTTTGTTTCAGTCGAAGCATGTATCCCACCGAGTGGCGCGCTCGGTTGAGTTTTGGCGCACACAAGACAAATGGACTATGCTGCTTCAGCTGACCGCTGTAAAATCTCATTAGAAATGAGGTGTTTTTGGTGTAACAGGAACGTTCTAGGCCTGATATACTATTATAGTCGGTTCTGTTATGTAAAATGCAAATTAATCATTGATCTTGCGAGACATTGATTAAGCTTTTGTCTAACTTTACTAAACGAGCACCATGGTGAGAAGTGATGACCTATTTGTAATAATACGTGATGAGTAGGACTATTAAGCATCGTGTTTATTTGAAGCGGTTGGTGCTGAAAGGACGGCACCAGTGAAAGAGTGTGACCCGGCTCTACGTATTTTACCCGGCTATGGATGTGACTCACTGACACCACCCATGGTTCGACTGGAATAACGCAGCCCAAGAGTTAACACCCACACGGGAACTTTATTTAAACACCCTGAGGAAGATGAACATGGGATGTACACTACTGTGGTCCTTCTGTGGCTCAGTTGGTAGAGCATGGCGCTTGTAACGCCAGGGTAGTGGGTTCGATTCCCGGGACCACCCATACGTAGAATGTATGCACACATGACTGTAAGTCGCTTTGGATAAAAGCGTCAGCTAAATGGCATATATATTATATTATATATATTACATGACACTACAAAAGTATGTGGACACCTGCTCGGTGAACATCTCATTCCAAAATCATGGGCATCCTGCTTAATGGGCTATAACAGCCTCCACTCTTCTGGGAAGGCTTTCCACTAGATGTTTGAACATTTCTGCGGGGACATGCTTTCATTCAGCCACGAGCATTAGTGGGGTCGGGCACTGATGTTGGACGATTAGGCCTGGCTTGCAGTCGGTGTTCCAATTCATCTCCAAGGTGTTCGAAGGAGTTGAGGTCAGGGCTCTGTGCAGGCTAGTCAAGTTCTTCCACACCGATCTCACCAAACCATTTCGGTATGGACCTTGCTTTGTGCACACACATAGATGCTGACACAGGAAAGGGCCTTCCCCAAACTGTTGCCACAAAGTTGGAAGCACAGGATCATCTAGAATGTAATTGTATGTTGTAGCGTTAAGATTTCCCTTCCCTGGAACTAAGGGGTCTAGGCCAAACCATGAAAAACAGCCCCAGACCATTATTCCTCCTCCATCAAACTTTATAGTTGGCACTATGCATTCAGGCATGTAGCGCTCACCTAGCATCAGCCAAACCCAGATTTGTCCGTCAGACTGCCAGATGGCGAAGCGTGATTCATCCCTCCAGAGAATGCATTTCCACTGGCTCCAAAGTCCAATGGTGGCGAGCTTTACGCCACAACAGTTGAAACTTGGTATTGCGCACAGTGATCTTAGGCTTGTGTGTGGCTGCTCGGCCATAGAAACCCATTTCATGAAGCTCCCAACGAACAGTTGTGCTGACGTTGTTTCCAGAGGCAGTTTTTGAACTCTGTAGTGAGTGTTTCAACCGAGGACAGACTATTTTTTTTACACGCTTCAGCACTCAGCGGTTCCCGTTCTGTGAGCTTGTGTGGCATACCACTTCGCGCCTGAGCTGTTGTTGATCCTAGCCGTTTCCACTTCACAATAACAGCACTTACAGTTGACCGGGACAGCTTAAGCAGGGAAGAAATTTGAACTGACTTGTTGGAAAGTGGCATCCTATGACGGTGCTACATTGAAAGACACTGAGCTTTTTAATAAGTGGGGCTCCACAGAGGCAGGCCAACCCCCAGCAGCGGAGAGCAGGCATGGCAGGGGTTCCTCCAGAGGCGGGCTTTGCCCCAGAGGAGGACCCAGGGCAAGCCCCAGAGAAGGTCCCACCGGTAGACCCAGAGTCCAGGCCAATACTGGTGAGTCCAAGGCAGATGGTGGATCAGCTCAGACCCCAGGAGCAGGAATAGGTAGTGCCCCTGGGACAGGACACTGGGGGGTGAAGTCTGGGTGGTCTGCCCCGATGAGGTCTGTTGTGTCCCCCACAGTTGAGGGTTGAGTCCAGCAGGACCAGGACTGGAGCTGGGTCAGGTGGTGCACGCCTGGGACCCAGGGCTGTGGCTGGGTCAGAAAAATCTGTACTATTAGTAGCTGGTGACACCAGTGTGGCTGTGCCCCCCCCCCACATGGGCACAGGTCATTGCCGGACTGGTCATCGGCGGTAGCAGCAAACCGGTGCTGCTGGAGGGTCCTCTACTGCAGGGACAGCGTGTTGGATGGGCAGACAGGCTCGCCGTGTAGCTTTGAAGGGTGATGATCTGGCGGCGGTGAGGAATAGGGTCCAGCCAGCGACATAGGCTCACTACCGTTCGGCGATGCTGCTGGAATCACATAGGAGAGGGTTCCCCCAGATTCCACAGCAGTGGAGGGGGGAATCGGGAATGACATCTGTTGTGGGCTCAGTCTCTGTAGCAGGCAACTCCTGAGGACCGGCGGGGACCGAGGACATGACGTGTCCCTGCCCGGTCTCAGTCGCAGCCGTGCCTGACAACGGTGCCAGGACCGGAGAAGCAATATAGTTACACCCGATGGTCACAGTCACACCTGGCAACGGTGCCGGGGCCGAAGAGACAAATTCCTGCTGCTGTCCTTCATTTGACTGTCCGATGTTCTCTACTGCAACCTGTTGGAGAGGGCTCCCCTGACAGGATGAACCCTGGGATCTGGTCTTCTGTTGCATAATGTTCTGTTCAATAAGGGCGATTAACTGTCCTCCCTATGACGTATGCAGCCATGCCCACTGCACTGCAACTCCCTGGTACTCCCAATGTAGAATAATAAGTCACACGCTGGGTTGTTAGGGAGACTTGGTGCTGAGTTGTATCCCAGAGGTGGAGGAGAAGGGGCCATAGGGTCCATGCTGCACCACATGGGAGAAGTTCACTGGATACCCCAGAGTCATACTTCACTTGTGGTGTTGAAGGGTAGCTCTGCCATACGGCTTGTTCAGGAACAAACAACAATTTGCAGTATAGCCTTATAGGCCTATGACCACATGCTATAGCCTAATGTAAACGCAAATACATACAGCTGAATAATTGCACGGTTTGCAAGGAGAGCTTTAGTTGAGAGTAGGCATTGTATTGTGTAGCTTGCACTACGCTGGAACATAAATAAACGTTGATTTGATTAGCTGGAACACCTTACGGTTTACCCTATTACGGAATAGAATCACGTATTTGCATATATTAAGCATGCTATCACATCTATTGACCATAACAATGTGGAATTGCAGGAAATTCATTTTAAAACAGCCAATTGATTGTTTATCAGGCTGTTGGTGTGGTGTATTCATGCATCTTAATAAACTATAACCTAAATGCATTTATTTATTTTACATTTCCAGTCGCCCACCCTGACATAACAAGCTGGAACGGATCCTGTGTCTCAACCAATAGCCAACATCGTGTAAATATTCCAAGCAGGGTTACAGAAACTTCCAGAGCGGGTCAGGCTTGCTTGGGCTTTGCGGTGTCTACTGGTTTGGGTGTGCTCGGCAGAATGGTGTCCCCGTAACCGAGTGGTAACCGGTGTCCCCGTAACCTGGCTTCCACAGCTTAATAGTGTTAAACGGTATACTGAAACTTGGGTACTTTTTTTTGATACTATGATTTTTTTTAAAGACGTTTCGGTTCTATATTGTGTGTTTTTTTTTAATTACTTTCGGCACTTCTGTCAAATGTGTCACGCGGATCAAGCCTGTCTATCAGCACAGCCGACCCTTTATTTTAGTGCACCGTGCCTGGTCCACTTACTCATTGCTATCCTGCACTGGGAGTCTGGGATACATCATGTTAGCTCCCCACTCATGCTGCACAGAAGTTAACACACTTGAATAATGCGACACGGCATGTGGAAATGTTCATAACTGTTTGCAAAATAATGTCCCTACAGACTAGAGCACTTTACGATGCAAGAAGATACCGGTAGCTTTTGGCCCGTTCGGATATCGTATCAGAATCTATGGCACAAGTCACTACTTTCAAACGTCTTCTAATGTTGCTTGTTATCAAGGTATCTGTCATACTCAAGTGCAAGGAGACCGTTAATGTGAAAGTATTAGTTCTCACTTCTGTGAGAATGTCTGTGTTGAGAGGAAGTTGGGATGAGGTACCCCCTGACGATACCCCTCCTTTCCTTACACCCTGGCCCATGCTCTGTGACAGAACTAACTTTTGACTTCTCTTCTCACTGACAGACGAGTAAAAACCAGATAAAAGTGGACCTGGTGGATGAGAACTTCACAGAGCTGAAGGGGGAGATCGCAGGGCCACCTGATACACCGTATGAAGGTGAGAGGCCCAGGGGAGTTTACTGTCGTCTATTCAGACAGACCTAACAGCTTTACCTGGGACAAGCTCGCCTGGGTTTACTTGAGGGCTGAGGCAGATTACCTAACTTACCACAATAGGATTCAAAGCACTTTTTACCTAAAGTGAGTGTTGTTCATGTCATGCAAAAGGATATAGATTTCTTGCTGTGATTAATTATTTCCCCCAAAAAATGTTTTCAGGTGGTAGATATCAACTAGAAATAAAAATTCCAGAAACCTATCCCTTCAATCCACCAAAGGTAGGTGTGTGTGTGTGTGTGTGTGTGTGTGTGTGTGTGAAACATATTCTGATGTTTGTCATTCAGTTGTGGATTTTGTCAACATTGACCTGTGCCAGGGTGAAGTCCTTGCTAATTAATTTGCTTGTTTATGTGCTTCCTGTGGCCCCCCAGGTACGATTTATCACGAAGATTTGGCATCCCAACATCAGCTCAGTCACAGGTGCAATATGTCTGGACATCCTCAAAGACCAGTGGTGAGTCACTTTATTTCAACACTCTAAAATTCAAATTTATTTTCATTGTCATGTCTTGGTTAAGGCTGATCCCAGGTCTTACTACTCTGTGTTCCCTCTGTGTGTCTGACAGGGCGGCAGCTATGACGCTGAGGACAGTGTTGCTGTCACTACAGGCCTTACTGGCAGCTGCAGAACCAGATGACCCACAGGACGCTGTGGTGGCCAATCAAGTGAGAGGAACACTGTGTGCATGTGTGGGAGAGGGAGATCATGCATAAGTATGCCTGGAATGTCTTTTGCAGATTTTGTAATGTGTTTTTTTTTAGACTTGCTCTGTCTCCTCACCGGTTTATTCTGCAATGGGTTGGTCAAAACAAGCATTGTGATTGGTTGAGACGTGTTCTAAGCCAGCCATACTAAAAAACCTGTTCAGCACGGGTAAGCCTATGACGCAAAAATGGGCATCTTGTGTTCTGATCCATCTGAGAAATCCCTGCTCCATCCGCTGTCCCATCAGCCCAGCCCGCCATATTTGTTAAGTTGGTCTCCACTGTAAAACGCATCTAGACATGATTTGCTTCGAGCTTAACATTTGGTTTGCAACAAGTGGGGTTTGTGCCAACGTTGCGGTCTGTCTCTCGGCATTTGCAACATTTTTATGGTATTGAAATTCGATCTCCGCTGTCCTATTGAGAATTAGTGTCAGGACGAAACGGACATCTTTTCTCAGCCAGTCGAAATCGTTGAATCAGCATAATCCTCAAATGCTGATTTCTCACAGTGCATTCTGAAAGTATTCAGACCCCCTTTTCCACATTTTGTTACCTTACAGCCTTATTCTCACCTCATTAATCTACACACTACCCCATAATGACAAAGAAAAAACAGCTTTTTTGATTTTCTTTGCAAATTGATAAAAAAAAGAAAAAGAAATATCACATTTTATAAGTATTCTGACCCTTTACGCAGTACTTTGTTGAAGCACCTTTGGCATCGATTACAGCCTTGAGTCTTCTTGGGAATGACCCTACAAGCTTGGCACACCTGTATTTGGGGGGGTTTCTCTCATTCTTCTATGTGGGGGGGTTTCTCCCATTCTTCTCTGCAGATCCTCTATTTTCAGCTCTCTCCAGAGATGTTCAAGTCCAGGCTCTGGCTGGACTGTCTTGGCTCTGTGCTTTGGCTGTCTTGGCTGTGCTTTGGGTCATTGTCCTGTTGAAAGGTGAACCTTTGCCCAAGTCTGAGGTCCTGAGCACTCTGGAGCAGGTTTTTATCAAGGATGCTTTGCTCCGTTCATCTTTCCCTCGATCCTGACTAGTCTCCCTCCCAGTCCCTGCCGCTGAAAAGCATCCCCACAGCATGATGCTGCCACCAACATGCTTCACTGTAGGGATGGTGCCAGATTTCCTCCAGATGTGAAGCTTGGCATTCAGGCCAAGGAATTGAGTCTTGGTTTCATCAGATCAGAGAATCTTGTTTTTCATGGTCTTTTAGGTGCTTTTTGGCAAACTCCAAGTGGGCTGTCATGTGTCTTTTACTGAGGGGTAGCTTCCGTCTGGTCACTCTACCATAAAGGCGTTGCCGGCCAGCATGGCAACGGAACATTTAGAACCAACGACGGGGATATTGAACAGAGTTCATGACTGGGTTGCGTCTGGCAGCTTAACCGATAGAATGAACGGTCAGCTGGCTTGGCTAGTAACCATAGACGCATTGGGACGAGCCTATATTTTTTGTTGAGGGATGATATAGTAGCTGATGAATAGGTTGATAACCCGTTGTAGAAAAGCAATTGTACACTTTTTTTTTTTGCACAAAAGAATTGCTAATAAAGTAGTTTTAGCATGCCCTCTCGTGTACAATTGCTTTACTAAATTGTAGCCTAGTGATGTTTTGTATACTGCCAACTCAGTGTTGTGTGTGTTCTCACTCTTCAGTATAAGCAGAACCCAGAGATGTTCAAACAGACGGCCAGACTCTGGTCTCATGTGTACGCCGGCGCCCCCTCCTCCAGTCCAGAGTACACCCGCAAAATAGACAAACTCTGTGCCATGGGCTTCGACAAAGTGAGTGGGCCCCACGTGACTAGCTCTAATGCTGTCTCAGCGGTCGATACCTTCATAACTCATTTACATTTTTATTATGGTTCACCAATGGATCTGTTTTGTTTGAATACTGTAGCATAGTTATGACTGTGTTATAAACGTCCTCTACTCTTCGTCCCGTCTCCACAGAATGCAGTAATAGTGGCGTTGTCATCGAAATCCTGGGACGTGGAGACTGCGACAGAGCTACTGCTCAGTAACTGAGTCTCAACGGCCCCCTGGTCCCAAACCACCTATCACACCACCTCACCCGGCCCCCATCTGACTCCTCTATACACACCCTCTCCCTTCAGTCTCCCTCCACCTGAAGCCCTCCTCTGTTCCTCTGACCCCTTACCTCCACACCTGTTGGATACCCCCTCTCAACCTCCTGGCACTTCTCCCCTTAGTCATAATCACCATCGTCTCTGCTCTGTACCAGGCTCCAGCTTTCCTGCCATCTTCATATTGGCACTATACCCTTCCATTTCACATACCTCAATCAAATGACTTGAACCAAGTGCCCTTCCTCTCTGCACATGCTGGACCCCATTCACTCGCTGGCTTTGTCCAAACACTCTTCACTGGCATCCTATTTAACTATACAATCCTTTTACATCAGCTATGACCTTGAAGAAAGTAAGGAAGCAGTGTTAAGATTGTTTGAACAGAGCCATTTTCATAATCTCCTCCATCTCCACTCTTTTGGCACTTGCTAGGAAACATTACAGATTATTATTTTTTTCCCTTGCAGTAGCCACATCCGTATCATGTCACCTGTCTTTAAGAGTTTTAACTTCCCAAACTCCCCTCCCCAGCCCACTCCATCAGCAGGTAGCCCCACCCACCTCATGATTCATAATCATCACTTTCATCCTCCCACTTTTTTATTTGGTTCTGGCCTCCTACAGGAAGACATTTGGATTCCCATTTTTAAAAAGAAAGAAAACAACAAAGCGGAAAACACTCACCTCATTGTTCACCAATAACGCTCCTCAAGCAAATTGAGACTGGAAGTTTAAAACAATGTAAAGGTTTGACAAATATGGCATCCACTGAATTATGCCAACAGAGGGGAAAAAAACTGTCAAGAATTCATCTGTAAATAAAGCTATTAAAAGTCTGTGTAAATTAATCCAAAATGTGTGGAATGTGAATTATGTGCTTTTAAGAAGAGCTTAATATTGTATAATTACTTTTATGATTTTGTGTGTGCAATTTAGTAGTCTTCCCTGTGTGTGTGTGTGTGTGTGTGTGAAAATCTAGGGTGAGAAGCAAAATGTATGATGCTGGGGAAACAAAGTCCAGTGGGAATTATATACTTGGGAAAAGTAGAACGGGCATATTCATTATAATAGAATTGTGTGCGTGTGCATATAACAATGCTGCATACATATGCATATTTATTTCAATAAGTGTATTTGTATGCACTGCACCAAAGGATTTAATAAATGGGTTCAACCTGTCGGTAAAGATGATTAAAATTCAACATGCTGCTGGATCAGCGCAGGAGCAAGATTGACGTATCAAACAATGGGCTCTCCGTTGCTAAAAAGCCGCAGAGCAGATTGTCTGCTTAGTCAGGCGAGAGTTATTAGTCAGAACACAACCAGATGGCAGGGTAGGTAGCATGTGTCTGAGCCAGCCTCGCCAACAAGTCCATCTTTTATCACAGGAGTGGACCTGGCAGAGCTCTCTTATACCCATATGGCAGCCTGTGTGCCTGCACTGGGAAGAATGCAAACGCTTGTGTGTATCAGTCTGTGTCCCTGGGAGTAGTCTATACTGTGCGTACGTAGACCTACACTCTTAGAAAAAAGGTGCTAAGGGTTCTTCGGTTTGTCCCTTTAAGGGAACCCTTTCTGGTGCTAGGTAGAACACTTTGCAAAGATCTACCTAGAACCCTCTGAATGGTTCTACCAGCCTTACCTGCATTTATTATATATATTTTTACAGTACATTACATATATAATAAGGATTTTCTTTCAGGGCCTACATTACTTAAACTAACACAGTGGTCAGAAATTCCTGGTTTTACATTAGGCCTGCAAGTCACATGCTGGCTTGCAAAGTGATGTGTAATTCTAATTGGAATCCAGCCAGAGTGAGGATATCCAGCAAAAGCGGAGGTGTATAAAGATGCCTCCATTCACCACAAATGCCTTCTTTACCAGGTTTGCCGTATTGTACATTGCTCTCTGTTACTCTTTTGTATCGTCATTAGCATAGAATACACAATCCCAATTTAAACGCCAAGACGCAAGAAATCTGAAAAAAATAAAAAGTAGATTTTGCTGATTTACTGGCGCATTGGTCCATTCGCGGGCCGTAGTTTAAAAACTCCATGGATAGTGGTAAAAAACCATGACGTCATATATGGATTCTCATATCTTTATGCAACTTCGCCATTTTAACTTTTAACTTCTACATTCAGAATTACTGTCTGGGAGGAAGGATTGTTTATTGAGTCTACCTAAATGATGTAAACTGGAATAACCATCTGACCCAGTAATAGGTGAATTTACAAACAGATTGGATTCATTTAGATAAATGGATGCTACTTATCCTTTGTGTAGCATTAGATCAATCAATCAGACAATTTGCATGCAAAAACAGATCTTGAAACAAACAATTCTGAAAATCATCCTGCAATGTACAACTAACTGACCTAGGTATCCCCCTTTCCCAATAGAGCATGCTGGGATATATGATAATGGCTGGGTGTGGTTTTGAGTGTTACTCTACACAGAGTAAAAATGACACAATCACATAACTCTTTAATGCCACCACGGAGTGTTAATTTAACTATTTACTAGTTAAACTCCCGAATCAACACTATAAATGTTACACTAAAACAATCCACACTTGTTAACCCTGGACAATTTGCTGTGTACCATACAATACACTGTTGGTTCACTCAGACTTCCTTCTTTTATTCTACTCTCAGCTCAATGAAAATCCCAGAAAAGAGTCATTTGAAAGTTTATATCTTTGCCATGATTTCTTTCTATGTCAATACTGTACAAAAGCTCTGACAAAGTCCTCGAGGCCGAAACGTAAAGCTTATTAAAGAGCAGTGATACTATCAAGAGCAGTGTGCGGGTTTCTAGTTTTTTTATAATCTTATTCAGCTGTTACCATGCACCTGCAGCAAAGATAGCGCAGATGTATGACTGCCTTTTTGAATTTTGAAGTACTGTATATGTAAAATGATTAAAACCTCTTAAATGTAACTACATGTAATATTAAATGTACCAGTCAAAAGTTTGGTCACAACTACTCATTCAAGGGTTTTTCTTTATTTTTACTACCTTCTATATTTTAGAGTAATAGTGAAGACATCAAAACTATAATGTAACACATATGGAATCATGTAGTAACCCAAAAAGTGTTAAGCAAACCAAATATATTTGATATTTTAAATTCTTCAAAGTAGCCACCCTTTGCCTTGATGACGGTTTTGCACACTCTTCACCCCAGAGTCAATACATGTTAGAATCACCTTTGGCAGCGATTACAGCTGTGAGTCTTTTTGTCTTTCCTATCCTATGGATGTGTCCCAAAATCACTAAAAGTGGCAGTAAAAAAAGCCAAACCTCAACCCGGAAATCTTTTACTATCGGACTATATGGAATCTCCCGTTCCTCTCAAAAACATTAGAAAAGCTGTTGCTCACTGCCTTCTTATAGACAAATAAGGTATACAAAAAGCTCCAGTCTGGTTTTAGACCACATTATAGTACTGAGACTGCACTCGTGAAGGTGGTAAATGACGTTACAATGGCGTCAGACCAAAGCTCTGCATCTGTTTCCATGCTCCTGAACCTTAGTGGCGCTTTTGACACCATCAATCACCACATTCCTTTGGAGATATCTGAAACCCTAATTGGTCTACTCGGACAAGTTCTTGTCTGGTTTAGATCTTATCTGTATGAAATATATCAGTTTGTCCCTGTGGGTGGTTTGTCCTCTGACAAATCAATGGTAAGTTTCAGTGTTCCTCAAGCTTCCGTCCTATGACCACCATTGTTTCCACTATATATGCTACCTCTTGGTGATGTCATTAGGAAACACAATGTCAACTTTCACTGGTATGCAGACGACACACAGATGTACATTTCAGTAAGACATGGTGAAGCCCTAAAATGATCTAGCCTGGAAGCCTGTGTTTCAGACATAAGGAAGTGGATGTCGGCAAATGTTATACTTTTGAACTCGGGACCAAACGGAAATGCTTGTTCTAGGTCCCAAGAAACAAAGAGATCTTCTGCCGGATCTGACAATGAATCTCGATGGCTGTCTCAAATAAAACTGAAAGACCTTGGCGTTACTATTTTTTCCATCTTAGTAACATCGCAAAAATGCAAAATATTTGTCCAAAAATGATGCAGAAAAGCCCATCCATGCTTTTGTCCTTTCAAGATCAGACTACTGCAATGCTCTAGTCTCCGGCTACCCAGATAATGCACTAAATAAACGTTGGCTAGTTCTAAATACAACTGCTAGAATCTTGACAAAAACATTTGATCATATTACTGACTTCCTGTTAAGGCTTAATTTCAAGTTTTTACTGTTAACCTACAAAGCATTACATGGACTTCCTCCTACCATCTCTCCGATTTGGTCCTGCCGTACATACCTACATGTACGCTACGGTTACAAGACGCATTCCTCATGATTGATCAAAGAATTTCCAAGTAAACAGCTGAAGGCAGGGCTTTCTCCTAGAGAGTTCAATTTTTATGGAATGGTCTTCCGATCCATGTGAGAGACGCAGACTCGGTCTCAACCTTGAAGTCTTTACTGAAGACTCAGCTCTTCAGTAGGTCCTATGGTTTAGTGTAGTCTGGCCCCCGGGTACGGGGGTGAACTACAAGGCACTGGAGTGACGAACCACCCTTGCTGTATCTGCCTGGCTGGCTCCCCTCTTCTCTGCCTCTGACCCTGTTATGAGGGCTGAGTCATTGGCTAGCTCGCGCTCTCCCATTCCATTCCTAGGAAGGGTGCACCACATCATACCAGGCGTTTTCCCCCGCGTATACTATTTAAGTGGGTTGAGTCAGTGATGTGATCTTCCTGTCGGGTTGTGCGCCCCCCTCGGCCTCGTGTTGTGGGGGAGATCTTCGTGGTCTCCTTCATTAGATTGAGAAAACCCAAACTATCATCTACATCAGCACAAAACACTGCTGGCTCAAATGCCCCCATAGTCAAAATCAATAGGTTAAACAGAACGAATAAATCGACTGACAAAAGTCACAGTTAGCCATTAGCTCACTGCTAACCAACCTATACATGCATTCCAAGATCCAGAGATATCCATTCATACCAGGCAAATCCAAACCAGCATGCCATGCACAAAAGCTACAACCCATAGCCAGTAGCTTAGTACTAACACACCCTGATTTACCAAAGCTACATACCATAGCAACAATTTGCCACTAGCCTAGCGCTAACACAAATACACGTGCCACAGACTCCAAACTGGGTAATGTCATCCTGCAAACAGCACTAACAAATGCTGCCTAAACAGTCAACACAAAATGTTCCGGCCCATGAGCAAAACAATTTATCAGCCCTACAGTAGCTAACGACTACCAGCTGCAAACAACTGACTACCTTCACGGGTGCGGCCACACCAAACATTTCTGTTGACCAAAAAAACATGAGCTGTCTTGCTAGATAGCAAACGGAAACTCACATTAGCGCTATTGCGAACCTCACCTAATCATGCTAGTTCAACACAAACACCTGCTACAAACTTTCTCAACAAATGTACAACCACATTACTGAACCATACCGCTTCAAAACCACCCGGATTAGAACCACAAATGCCAACATTTATGCTGTACAAGCTCCCATAGGTTATGATACCCATAACTATCCTACGGATATTGTTGCACTTGCTTTGTCTAGTGGTCCTATGCTTAGTTACATGGTCTGTAACTTGAATGAATGTGTGCATTCATAGTGTATTCGAAAGTATTCAGACCCCTTGACTTTTTCCACATTTTGTTACTTTATAGCCTTATTCTAATATTGATTAAATGAATACAAATTCTCATGAATCTACAGACAATACCCCAAAATGACAAAGAGAAAACAGGTTTTAGACATTTTTAAAAAGAAAAAACTGAAATACCTTATTTACATAAGTATTCTGACCCTTTGCTATGAGACTCAAAATTGTGTTTAGGTGCATCCTGTTTCAATTGATCATCCTTGAAATGTTTCTACAACTTGATTGGAGTCCATTTGTGGTAAACTCAAGTGATTGTACATGATTTTGAAAGGCACACACCTTTCTATATAAGGTCCCACAGTTGACACTGCACGTCAGAGCAAAAACCAAGCCACGAGGTCGAAGGAATTGTCTGTAGAGCTCCGAGACAGGATTGTGTCGAGGCACAGATCTGGGGAAGGGTACCAAAAAATGTCTGCAGCATTGAAGGTCCCTAAGAACACAGTGGCTTCCATCATTCTTAAATGAAAGAAGTTCGGAACCATCAAGACTCTTCCTAGAGCTGCCCCCCGGCCAAACTGAGCAATCGAGGGAGAAGGGCCTTGGTTAGGGAGGTGACCAGCTCCAGAGTTCCTCTGTGGAGATGGAAGAACCTTCCAGAAGGACAACCATCTCTGCAGCACTCCATCAATCAGGCCTTTATGGTAGAGTGGCCAGACGGAAGCTATTCCTCAGTAAAAGGTACATGACAGCCCACTTGGAGTTTGCCAAAAGGCACTTAAGAAACAAGATTCTCTGGTCTGATGAAACCAAGATCTTTGGCCTGAATGCCAAGCGTCACATCTGGAGGAAACCTGGCACCATCCCTACAGTGAAGCATGTTGGTGGCAGCATAATGCTGTGGGGATGTTTTTCAGCAGCAGGGACTGGGAAACTAGTCAGGATTGAGGGAAAGATGAACGGATCATGAAAACCTTCTCCCGAGTGCTCAAGACCTCAGACTGGGGGCGAAGGTTCACCTTCCAACAGGACAACGACCCTAAGCACACAGGCAAGACAATGCAGGAGTGGCTTTGGGACAGGTCTCTGAATGTCCTTGGGTGGCCCAGCCAAAGCCCGGACTTGAACCTGATCGAACATCTCTGGAGAGACCTGAAAATAGTTGTTCAGCGACGCTCCCCATCCAACCTGACAGAGCTTGAGAGGATCTGCAGAGAAGAATGGGAGAAACTCCCCAAATACAGGTGTGCCAAGCGTGTAGCCTCATACCTAAGAAGAGTTGAGGCTGTAATCACTGCCAAAGGTGCTTCAACAAAGTAGTGAGCAAAGGGTCAGAATACTTATGCAAATGTGATAACATTTGTGCAAACATTTTAAAAAATCAGTTTTTGCTTTGTCATTATGGGGTTTTGTGTGTAGATTCATGAGGGATACAAAAAATATCAATTTTAAAACAAGGCCGTAATGCAACAAAATGTGGAAAAAGTCAAGGGGTCTGAATACTTTCAGAATGCACTGTATGTGAGAAACCAGCGTTTGAGGACTATGCTAAATGCTCATGTGCCCAGGGAGACAGCAACCTTACTTTTGTCCAAGGCCAGCTCTGTCTCACTTGACCTCTTGGTTAGCCAGTCCAAGCGGATTATTATTTGTTCAGCTGCAAACTGGGACACTGACTGAGATCACCTTAATTGGCAAAACCTAATGTGCTTATCAGCCAGGCTCAACACCTGGAAAAGGTTTGCTGCTGCCCCCTGGGGGAATAGAGTGTGGAAGTGTAACCTGGATAGTGGGTTTGTCTATATCCTAACACCTTCCCCCCATATCATAACACTTGCAAAGAATCATCAAAGAACCCTTTCTTCGAAAACTATTCTTAGGATGAAAACGGCTCTTGGTAAAATCCTACCCCTCCGCAAAGATCCCTTTTTTCTAAGAGTGTACTGTGTGTGTGGACTCTGGAGTCAGACCTCAGCGCCCCTTTCGTGACACCATGCAAACTCCCCTGCTGCACAACAACAGCTGCTATCAAGCTACAGAGATAACCAGCCTCAGGTTTCCTAAGCTTGTTTTGTACCTCCCCTTTTCAACCTGATGAATATCTCTCCCCTGGCACACCACCAAGTCTCCTGACAGAGTTGAGACAAGCTGAGGCATTTAGGCTCAAAGTATAGGTCCAATGATACTCAGTAATGTGAGAAGAGATCTGAGTGAATGTCAGGGTTGTAACAGTTTACCCAGCTAGCGCATAAGGTTCTGAGAACCATATGTTTCTTAGAGTCTGGTGAGAGTTTGGTTGCCCTATGGTTATTTTGCATTCAACCTTCCCATAATATTTCCTACAGGTTTCCTCATGTGGCCTGCCGAGTGCCACAGCGGTATAAGGCATTGCGTCACAGTGCTTGAGGCGTCACTGCAGACCTGGGTTCGATCCCAGGCTGTGTCACAGGGGATTTTCTTGCCCCATCACACTCTAGCAACTCCTTGTAGTAGGAGTAGTCCGCGCACCTGCAAGCTGATTTCGGTCGCCAGCTGGATGGTGTTCCCTCCAACAAATTTGTGCTGCTGGCATCCGGGTTAAGCGAGCAGTGTGTCAAGAAGCAGTGCGGCTTGGCAAGGTCATGTTTCGGAGGACGCATGGCTCTTGACCTTTGCCTCTCCCGAGTCCGTAGGGCAGTTGCAGTGATGGGACAAAACTGTAACTTCCAATTGGGGTAAAAGTATAACAATTATTTTTAAAAAAAGGTTTCCCCATTTAAAGTCATGTTCAGAGAATGTTAAGAAACAACATTTTTCTGTGGGAATTTCAGTACTTCAGCATAACACTTTCTACAGGTTTTCTTATGGTTCTATTTAAAGTCATGTTCTGAGAACATTAAGAAAACTTCCCATAAAAAAAACACAAGAAAACATTAGTAACAATCAAAGAATGTTCTAAGAATGTTATTTAAAAACATATACATTCCGTTCTCAGCGTCAACAAAACTCTCTCTATCCTCTGTCTTGTTAAGTGTGATCAGGTGCTTGTTTCCTTTGAAATAGGGTCTGTTTGAATAGACTAAAATGAACAGATTTTAATGAGTTAAAAAACAAACATGGTATCCTTGTGGCGCAGTGGACTAAAGTCCACGGATAGAAAGCAGAGAGATTCAAATCTCACTCATTCCATACCGCAATAAAAAATACATGTGTTTGCATGATTAATGCCTAAGCAAATGAATGTATGTCTGTGCTTGGAGTTAAAAACAGTTTACCTAAGCTAGCAGGGTAATTAAAAGTATTTTTGAAACATTCTCAGAATGTTATTTACAACCTAGAATTTCCATTCTCAGAATCTACTGGTTTTACCACCCAGATATAATCCTCTCCCATCTCTTCCCTCGGTGCCCTATTACCCAGGTCCCCTGTGGGCCCTCCAAGGCAACCAGCCCAGAGAATTGTAGGCTATAACCATTTGACTACCACAGCACCCATGACCCATAAAACCACACAACCATTCCTATGCCATATCCAAACCGGACACCCATGCAATTATGTTTGAAGACTATTGATCCACTATTATATTGACTGAATCTTCTGCATTTATCTCATATGACCCACAGCCTGTTGCAGGCCCGCGAGCCCACCTGCCAAGCGTTTGATTGACAGCTGAATAGATCCTGTGTGCACTGAGCCGATGCTCCGAGGGCATCTTGTTTCTCTCGGTCTGCGCGTGCTACGTGATAGCTGGGGTCCTATTCCGTGTCTGAGCGGCCATGCAGCCTCCTCTGCCAAGCAATAAGCGCTGCCCTGAAGCGCGAAGGGGACGAAAGGAAATTACAGGATGCTATCAGCAATTGAGTTCAATTGGGGTTGAATGAACATCATGTAAACCTGAATGGATTTAAACCAAGGAGTGGTTATTTATTTTTGCTCCAACATCCTCCAGTTTTCTTCTGGACTTATTCATCCAAAATGCGGAAGATGGTTCCAGTTGTGTGCTTTGCGACGATGTTGCTCCAGGGTAAGTCAGTGGCACTTGTGATGTACTTTGGACATTTTTTGGAAAGCTTTAGGAGTTTAGGCTATGGACATCTAAAGATTATATTTCTATACATGTATGTCTCGTTTTATATACTATTACCAGGCTATTTTTTCTGACCTTGATCGACATTTTTGCTTTTATAGTTCACAACATAAAGTATTTTTATAAATCCAAGTGCGCTCATTTTACACATTGGATTGTTCGCAGAGGTGGAAAAAGTATTCAATTGTCATACTTGAGTAAAAGTACAAAGTAAAAGTAAATGCTACACATCAAATTCCTTATATTTAGCAAACCAGACGGTACAATTTCTTTTTTTTTAATAACTTTTTTTTTGACAGCCATGGGCACACTCCAACACTCAGACATAATTTACAAAGGAAGCATTTATGTTTAGTCAGTCCACCAGATCAGAGGCAGTAGGGATTTGGACCTTTTTCCTTTACTGCTAAGCATTCAAATTGTAACTAGAACTTTTGGGTGCCAGGGAAAATGTATGGAGTTAAAAGTACATCATTTTCTTTAGGAATGTAGTGAAGTAAAAGTAAAAGTAGTCCAAAATAAATAATATTAAAGTAAAGTACAGATATTCTAAAATCTACTTAAATAGTACTTTAAAGTATTTTTTACTTAAGTTCTTTACACCACTGATTGTTCGGCATGCCCCTTGGGCACTTCGACCCATGAGTCACACAATCTCCAGACCATACTCTCTCCAAACAAGGTAATCCTTTAATTGGTGCTCAGGTGGATTAAATGGGGTAGCTGTGGAGTGGGGCTTGAACCAGCATTCCATGGGGCAAATATCATGCCACCTGTGCCATTAAGGCTTTGACCCCTCAGAGTCTACACCTATAAAGGGAGACTGCAACAAATAACTTCTATATTCTCCTATCGCAGTGGCTCACTCGGCTCAGGGCCGGTACGCTCAACAGCTGCTCACCGACCTGATGGAGAACTACTCAAACGCCCTGCGGCCGGTGGAGGACACAGACAAAGCCCTGAACGTCACCCTGCAGATCACTCTCTCCCAGATCAAAGACATGGTGAGTCTCAGAGATGACTGACTGTGTCTCGACGATGAGCAGAGCACCACTGGCAATCTATGACTGGCTTCTCTCTCGATGAGGCTTTGACAAAATGTCATCCTTGATCAAATACTTTCAAATATATCAAATATATTGTAGAGAGAGCGATCGTGTACTTTTGATCATAAAGCATTGTGAGAGAAAGGCATCAATTGCCAGTGCTGCTCTGTTCATTGGTAAGACAGTCTAGTCTGCATATAGCATAAAGTCAGTCATCTCTGTGACTCACCTGGTCTTTTACCCAAGCATGAAAGGCATATGTACTGAATCTTTAACATGCACCCGGGCAGGGCAGATCGGTCCGCCAAGATGCCCTCACTGTATTGGTTACCCAGTTGATTGTGTTGGTTCCTCTGTTGATGTGCATGAGAATCAGAAACACCCAGAATTTGCCTTGGTGAGAAGGTGCTGCCAGCAACAGACAATAATTCAACCGAATGCAGACACCAGTCCAGATGGACGTCATACAGAATATACAATACCGGAACAGGGACCATAAACCAAAACTCTGGAGCATAGGCTGATTACAGTAGCAATACACCATTTACAGAGGGGATTTATCTACATAAGCAGGGGGAGGGATGTCGCCATGGTGAATAGATAGTGTTGTGCAGAGGTGCACATCGTGCAATTGCAATTGAGTGCAGATTAGTATTAGAGGTCACTGATGACAAGGTGCAGTGGTCAGCTAGGAGGTCTGAGAGACTGTACCGGGCCTACAGTTACTCAGCCTTCTCCTGTTTCAGTCCAGCGGAGGGTCAACCTTCCATTCTGCGTGTCTGTGTGTCTGACTAAGTAACTAAGTGCATCTTGTCCGGTGCACTCTGAAGAGAGACGAGACATCTGTCCTACGGCCTTCATCCTCGTCTCTGTGATGATGTCATCCTGCCACTTGGAAACGCACACAGACACATTACGCGTGTGTGACCTGTGTGTTCGTGTGTGTATCCGAGTGTGTGTGTAATGAAGGTTCCTTTACTCTCCTTGGTTCCCTGCTTTGGTTAAGCAGTGCAACAGGTTCTGGCAGTGATAGTTATTAAACTGGGTCTGGATTTCACTGTGCCTGACAGCTAGTCTGAGACCTTAGTGGGTTATTGAGTGACAGAGAGGGAGAGAGAGAGGAAGAGTGAGAGAAATAGAGAGAGTGAGGAAGAGTGAGAGAAATATATATATGTGTGTGTCCACATGCCTTGTGTGTGTGTGTGTGTGTGTGTGTGTGTGTGTGTGTGTGTGTGTGTGTGTGTGTGTGTGTGTGTGTGTGTGTGTGTGTGTGTGTCTGCGGCATCTGTGTGTGTGTGTGTGTGTGTGTGTGCATCTGCGGCATCTCTGTGTGTGTGTGTGTGTGTGTGTGCGTGCGGCATCTCTGTGTGTGTGTGTGTGTGTGTGTGTGTGTGTGTGTGTGTGTGTGTGTGTGTGTGTGTGTGTGTGTGTGTGTGTGTGTGTGTGTGTGTGTGTGTGTGTGAACCTGCATCTGTATGTTTATTACTGTGCCTATGTATGCAGGATGAGAGGAACCAGGTATTGATAGCGTACCTGTGGATCCGTCAGACGTGGCACGATGCCTACCTGAGGTGGAACAAGGAGGACTACGATGGCCTGGAGGTCATACGGATCCCCAGCAGCCTGGTGTGGAGGCCTGACCTCGTCCTCTATAACAAGTACGCCCGTACGTCACACAGATATATACAGCCACTGTACCATGATATCGGAATGACTTATTCTATCTAGAAACAACCTCCCTTATTCACAATAATTATTGGTCCATGAATTGGTCATGTATTAATGCAAAGTATATATGTTGAGGAAGGTGGTCCCATATACAGCAGAAGGATGTTATACTATAGTAATGACATGGTAAGGCGGCAGGTGGCCTAGTGGGCGTTGGGCCTGTAACCGAAAGGTCGCTGGTTCGAATCACCGAGCTGACTAGGTGAACGATCTGTCGATGTGCACTTGAAAAAGCCACTTACCCCTAATTGCTCCTGTAAATCACTGACTAAAATGTCATGTTGTGTTATTACAGTGTACAGGTACTAGTTTCCCCGTTCTTTCTCAGGGCGGATGATGACTTCTCAGGGCCGCTAGACACGAACGTGGTGCTGCGCTATAATGGGGAGATTACATGGGATGCTCCGGCCATCACCAAGAGCTCCTGTGTGGTGGACGTGTCCTACTTCCCCTTCGACAGCCAGGAGTGCAACCTCACCTTCGGCTCCTGGACATACAACGGCAACCAGGTATACAGGATGGGCATACATCCACAGATGATATATATATAATATATCTTTTTTACATTTATTGAACCTTTATTTAACTAGGCAAGTCATTTAAGAACAAATTCTTACTTACAATGACGGCCTACACCGGCCAAACCCGGACGGCGCTGGGCCAATTGTGCACCGCCCTTGTCTTACTGCTTCAGACTACCCTGCCGCAGACAGGCAGACACACACATTCCTTGGTGTGTGGTGATATCATTCTACCATTATCGATGCAGACAAACTCATTGTGTGTGTGTGTGTGTGTGTGTGTGTGTGTGTGTGTGTGTGTGTGTGTGTGTGTGTGTGTGTGTGTGTGTGTGTGTGTGTGTGCGCATTACACACGTCCTGCTAAAACACTGCTATTACGGTCCCATTATATTTCACCCTCTATTCCTATGTCTCTTCCCAGGTTGACATCGCCATGGGCATGGACAGCGGGGATCTGTCTGATTTCGTGGAGAACGTTGAATGGGAATGCCACGGCATGCCGGCCACCAAGAACGTCATTATGTACGGCTGCTGCTCCGACCCCTACCCTGACATCACCTACACCGTCCTGCTCCAGCGCCGCTCCTCCTTCTACATCTTTAACCTTCTCCTGCCTTGCTTCCTCATCTCCTTCCTGGCTCCGCTGGGCTTCTACCTGCCGGCTGACTCTGGGGAGAAGGTGTCCTTGGGGGTCACCGTGTTGCTGGCCCTGACTGTCTTCCAGCTCATGGTGGCCGAGAGTATGCCGCCGTCTGAGAGTGTGCCGCTTATTGGTGAGCGTGCATGCACCCCCCCCACCGCGTCTCTTAGTCTTTCTCTAACTCTCTCACCCGCACACACACCGCTAATCTCATACACACGTTACGTCTCATACACGCATGCATCTCATACGCACATGCTGTACATGTGCATGAACTAATTTTTCCCTCTCCTGTATGTCACAGGAAAGTACTACATTGCTACCATGACGATGATCACAGCCTCCACGGCTCTCACCATCTTCATCATGAACATCCACTTCTGTGGGGCCGAGGCCAAACCCGTCCCCCACTGGGCCAAAGTCCTCATCATCGACTACATGTCCAAGATCTTCTTTGTCTACGAGGTGGGAGAGAACTGTGCCACTGCCACCTCTTCCTCCTCCTCTTCCTCATCACATTTTGGCCAGGACGATGTCCACCAACCCAACTTCAGCCCCCACCGCCAGGCCAATGGGAAGCCGGGGGGCAACAGCGGGCGAGAGAACCAGTACCGCCACAAACACCCCAGACCCCAGACTCCTGGACCTCAACGTCACCCCAAGCCCCGACACCAACACCACATCACCAGAGACGAGAAGAACCATCTCTCCAGCTCCAAATACGAGGGTTTTGAGTCCAACAGGAACCTCCCCCTGGGGGACTGCTGCAAGGAGGCTCCGCCCTGCTGTCCGGAGGATGAAAAGACAGCCGTGGTCGCTGCTGCGGTGGCCTCAGTAACCTTTGGCCCCTGTGTGTTCTGTAGTCACGGCAGCAGCTTACCCGGGGTGGACTCCAAGCTGGTGCGGAACGTGGAGTACATTGCCAACTGCTTCCGGGAGCAGAGGGCCACCTGCGCCAAGGGGGCGGAGTGGAAGAGGGTTGCCAAGGTGATGGACAGGTTCTTCATGTGGATCTTTTTCATTATGGTCTTCCTCATGAGCATTCTGATCATCGGCAAGGCACCATGACAATGCTGGCTACCCACGTGTTGTTATTGGAGACTGTTCTGCGCACGGTTTCCCAAAAGCATCTTAAGGCTAAGTTCTTTGTTAGAACCATATGATCCTATGGTTCTAAGATAAACTATGGTTCTAAGATAAACTTAGCCTGGTGCTTTTGGGAAACCAGGCCCTGTTCTTTTGTTCATCAAGAGAGCATTTTCATGTATAGTATGTGTGTAATATGTCTTACTGATGAAACTAAAGAAGGTGCAAAGAGAGATGGCTATTTTGATAGATATCTATGTTATTTCCTCATTTCTGTTAACCTTATTGGAGTTTTAACATTTCGATAAATGCATTGTGGAGGAAAAACTATATTGCAGTCATGATCAATGTCCTGATTATCATAAGCACGATCAGTTACTGAAGTTTGTCAATTCATTTCACTCTTTCTTTTCATCTCTGTGCAGAAAATACGTTATATATTTTGAAAAACATAGCAAATACTGTGTATAAGTAAACTCAAATATCACTACAAGTGTATACTATACTGTGTGTGAATGAACAGCACACTCCATACACCCTCCCTATACTAATATCGCCACATGTCCCCACTAAATAACAACGTTAGAACTATCACGTATCACTCACCAGTCTGAAATCAGACTCCAGGGGCTTCAGCGACAAATGACCCGCTCCGGATCCACACGGCCGGAATCATTTTTCACTTCAAAATCATGCAGTGAATAGTTAATGACTGCTTTGTTTCCAAACAGGCACTGTAAAGATGTAAGGTAATATGGAACATAAATTATGCAACACAATGAGTTTGCCCCCTCCAACAACACATACCAACATCCAGGTGTGTGTGTGTGAGTGTGTATACTGTATGTTTGTGTGTGTTGGCAGGAAGTGGTTGGGGGGGGGTGGTTACTTTGGACTCGTCTGCACACCTCATAGAAGTAGTCAACCACTCAAATGACAAAGTATTTGACCAGAGTGCCTCCCTTATTTGTCCCTATGGATCCTTGTACAGTTTAGAGTTTTTATTTGCAGAATTGTCGCTACTACCTTGTTTGTCCAGCAGAGGGCAGACATCTCTCACCAATTATCCCCTTGAACGGCACAGAAAATTGGAGACAGTGAATTTGAAATCAGATGTCATTACAACAGCCACCTTTAATACTTTACACATCCATAATAAAAAGCGAATGTTGATTGTAAAATAAAGATCTGATCATTACATTTCATTTTGAGTGAATATAGAGTGGAGGATTATGTATGCATAACCAACCAGTGTTAAGGAAACGAGTTCATCATCATAACTGATACTAAACCTGTCTCTTGAACCTATCCGCTGACATTAATGAGAACCTGAGTTCACTCAGACAAGGAAGCCTGAGCAGTCATCATCCTCTTCAGGGAAGTGATTGTCATGCTGAGTCTGAGAGTGAAATATCTCACATTTGCATACTGGGGAAGCCTGTCTCTGGTCCTATTAGTGTACGGTGAGCCGCCTGGCCCGATGCATGCTATGATCACCCCAGGAGACAGTGAGAAGTGGGAAACATGTAATTTGCACAGACAGGAGCGCGGCTTGGGAGAGACTGCTGGGGAAATTGTCAGGGTCTTTTTTTATTTCACTTAAAGAAGGCTGGGGGAGCCTATCACCACCTGTCTGCATGCTGCACAGGAGGATGGATCATCATGATATGGACTGTCTCATGCTTCATGACGCGATTGTTCATTATTGTACGGTTAAGGACCTGAAGTTAAAAAGTGGCATTCTGATGACTAATTAATGACTCGTCATCATTTAGCATTGTAATAAACATTAGTGATGCGCTGGTTGACTGAATCAAAATAAAACAAGGCATACAAAAATCCATAAATATGTCATTCCTGTGCAATTCATATCTATCGGCGAAATTGATATTTTTCTTTCTTTTTTTTTAACCTGGCGTTAGTGCGTAGCCTAAGCTTCAGGGCCAAACTGTAGCGCGCCAAATACACACCAATTGCCAAATGCTTTGGGGAACTTGGGAAGACAACGTTAACGTTAACGTTAAAGTTGTAAAAGAGGATGATATAGCAGGGCCTGCTATATGCTATGCGTGATGATTGTGAGGTGCTATGCAGTCTACTGTTCCGGTGGGTTCATTGAATAACAGTCTGTAATCTGGACACTGACTGTATCTATAACCTCTCACAAACAAATGTCAATTTTGACTGAGGAGTATTTTTCTCCCGTTATACGGGAGTAATAAAGGCCTACTTCACTAATTTTGGGGGATTGTTCTGTTGTTGATATATATAAATATATATACAGTGGGGCAAAAAAGTATTTAGTCAGCCACCAATTGTGCAAGTTCTCCCACTTAAAAAGATGAGAGAGGCCTGTACATTTAATCATAGGTACACTTCAACTATGACAGACAAAATGAGAAGAAAAAAATCCAGAAAATCACATTGTAGGATTTTTAATGAATTTATTTGCAAATTATGGTGGAAAATAAGTATTTGGTCACCTACAAACAATCAAGATTTCTGGCTCTCACAGACCTGTAACTTCTTCTTTTAGAGGCTCCTCTGTCCTCCACTCGTTACCTGTATTAATGGCACCTGTTTGAACTTGTTATCAGTATAAAAGACACCTGTCCACAACCTCAAACAGTCACACTTCAAACTCCACTATGGCCAAGACCAAAGAGCTGTCAAAGGACACCAGAAACAAAACTGTAGACCTGCACCAGGCTGGGAAGACTGAATCTGCAATAGGTAAACAGCTTGGTTTGAAGAAATCAACTGTGGGAGCAATTATTAGGAAATGGAAGACATACAAGACCACTGATAATCTCACTCAATCTGGGGCTCCACGCAAGATCTCAAAATGATCACAAGAATGGTGAGCAAAAATCCCAGAACCACACGGGGGGACCTAGTGAATGACCTGCAGAGAGCTGGGACCAAAGTAGCAAAGCCTACCATCAGTAACACACTACGCCGCCAGGGACTCAAATCCTGCAGTGCCAGACGTGTCCCCCTGCTTAAGCTAGTACATGTCCAGGCCCGTCTGAAGTTTGCTAGAGAGCATTTGGATGATCCAGAAGAAGATTGGGAGAATGGCATATGGTCAGATGAAACCAAAATATAACTTTTTGGTAAAAACTAAACTCGTCGTGTTTGGAGGACAAAGAATGCTGAGTTGCATCCAAAAAACACCATACCTACTGTGAAGCATGGGGGTGGAAACATCATGCTTTGGGGCTGTTTTTCTGCAAAGGGACCAGGACGACTGATCCGTGTAAAGGAAAGAATGAATGGGGACATGTATCGTGAGATTTTGAGTGAAAACCTCCTTCTATCAGCAAGGGCATTGAAGATGAAACGTGGCTGGGTCTTTCAGCATGACAATGATCCTAAACACACCGCCCGGGCAACGAAGGAGTGGCTTCGTAAGAAGCATTTCAAGGTCCTGGAGTGGCCTATCCTGTCCAGATCTCAACCCCATAGAAAATCTTTGGAGGGAGTTGAAAGTCCATGTTGCCCAGCAACAGCCCCAAAACATCACTGCTCGAGAAAAGATCTGCATGGAGGAATGGGCCAAAATACTAGCAACAGTGTGTGAAAACCTTGTGAAGACTTACAGAAAACGTTTGACCTCTGTCATTGCCAACAAAGGGTACAACACCTCTGTCATTGCCAACAAAGGGTACAACACCCTGTCGTTCTCAACTAACATCAAGGCGGTGGCCCGTTCCTGTAGGTTCATGCTCTACAACATCCGCAGAGTACGACCCTGCCTCACACAGGAAGCGGCGCAGGTCCTAATCCAGGCACTTGTCATCTCCCGTCTGGATTACTGCAACTCGCTGTTGGCTGGGCTCCCTGCCTGTGCCATTAAACCCCTACAACTCATCCAGAACGCCGCAGCCCGTCTGGTGTTCAACCTTCCCAAGTTCTCTCACGTCACCCCGCTCCTCCGCTCTCTCCACTGGCTTCCAGTTGAAGCTCGCATCCGCTACAAGACCATGGTGCTTGCCTACGGAGCTGTGAGGGGAACGGCACCTCAGTACCTCCAGGCTCTGATCAGGCCCTACACCCAAACAAGGGCACTGCGTTCATCCACCTCTGGCCTGCTCGCCTCCCTACCACTGAGGAAGTACAGTTCCCGCTCAGCCCAGTCAAAACTGTTCGCTGCTCTGGCCCCCAATGGTGGAACAAACTCCCTCACGACGCCAGGACAGCGGAGTCAATCACCACCTTCCGGAGACACCTGAAACCCCACCTCTTTAAGGAATACCTAGGATAGGATAAGTAATCCTTCTCACCCCCCTAAAGATTTAGATGCACTATTGTAAAGTGGCTGTTCCACTGGATGTCATAAGGTGAATGCACCAATTTGTAAGTCGCTCTGGATAAGAGCGTCTGCTAAATGACTTAAATGTAATGTAAATGTATATAACAAAGTATTGAGATAAACTTTTGTTATTGACCAAATACTTATTTTCCACCATAATTTGCAAATAAATTCATTTTAAAATCCTACAATGTGATTTTCTGGATTTCTTTTCTCATTTTGTCTGTCATAGTTGAAGTGTACCTATGATGAACATTACATGCCTCTCTCATCTTTTTAAGTGGGAGAACTTGCACAATTGGTGGCTGACTAAATACTTTTTTGCCCCACTGTATATATATTTGTATTACTATTTATTTCATTTTGATTTATCAGGGGGTGCTGTAGCACCCTAGGTACCCCTACTTCCCGCTGCTATGCTAATATCCATGGACAAGATAGTGTTAATGTGACCCCATACAGTAGGTCCTGCTAAAGACGATCGCAGGCAAAGACATATATATAAACCAACCTGATTGCAGAGGGCTCCTCCATATCGTACGAAAGTAACAAAATGCTGGCAGTTGAACATCAAATCATAGCCGTCTAAGAAGATCACTTAAATTCTGTCACATTTGTGCATCGGGAGACGTAGGGCATTGATGTGTGTTGTTACCAATCCTGATTTTTCCTGTTGAAATTTTGCTTTCAGAAATGTGTTGTAGGCGAAGAACTTGTCATTAAGAAAGAAGGCCTCATTCAGCAGTTGTTCTCTGTTCAATAAAAAATATTGAGACAATAAATGCAACCTTAACATCAGCAGGTGTCAGGTATGTGCGTACTGGTAGCGAAGTCAGGTGCAGGAGAGCAGAGATTTGTGAACAGGCGCACACTTTATTGAGGCAAAAGTGCAAAACGCGCAAAACAGTCACAAGAATTATGTTTAACAATATACATCTTCGTGAAATACCACGGGAAAAAAACATACCAGTCTGGCGTGTCAACAACAAACACGTAACACAAACAATCTTACACAAAGAGATGATGGGGAACAGAGGAATAAATACATGTAGATTGTTTGGGGAATGAAAACCAGGTGTGCAGGGAACAAGACAAAAAAAATGGATACATGAAAAATGGAGCGCGATGGCTAGAAAGCCGGTGACATCTACCGCTGAACGCCGCACCGAACAAGTCAGAGGAGCCAACTTCGGCAGAAGTCGTGACAGCAGGCCTAATGTTACATAGGATGCCACCTTTCCAACAAGTCAGTTCAACAAATGTCTGCCCTGCTCGAGCAGCCCCGGTCAACTATAGAGCTATATTTTATTCCATTTAAAAAATATATATATAGATTATATTTTATATTTATACAATTGCACAGAGAAAGAGAATTTGTTTAACGAGTAATATACAAACATTTTTAAGGAACAGATCAAAATTCCTTTCAAAACTATATTTTAGGAGGGAGAACACATTGGGTGGGATCTTAGACCATTCAAAGATACAGAATCCTCCCGATCCTTGATATCCTTTGTCTGCGCTTATGAACAGCCCTCTTCAATTCAAACCACAGGTTTTCAATGGGTTTCAAGTTCGGAGACTGAGATGGCCACTGCAAAATCTTGATTTTGATGTGAGCTTGGGGTTATTGTTTTGCTGGAAGATCCACTTGCGGTCAAGTTTCAACCTCCTGGCAGAGGCAACTAGGTTTTTGGCAAAAAAAATATCCTGGTACTGGGTAAAGTTCATGATGCTGTTGACCTTAACAAGGGCCCCAGGACCAGTGGAATCAAAATAGCCCCATAACATCAAAGAATTACCACCATATTTTACAGTAAGTTTTGGTTTCTTTTTCTTTCTCACCACTGATGTGCGTATTCAAAGAGCTCGATTTTCATGTCAACCAACAAATGTAAACACCTGGAGTTTGCTAAATGGCATTGGCACTTGGATTGGAACTGATGCTTGGGTCAGATGACATTAAAATAGAGCTCTTTGGCCATGCACACCAATGGTGGGTTTGGTTGATGGCTTTTTTCAAATCCAATGAGTTGTCCATGTAGATTCCACTTCACAATACATTGGCAAATGATGTTGAAACAACAGTGATTCAACCAGTTTGTGCCGAGTCGGATATAATGCAATTAGTACAAAGGATGACGTTTTAGTATGTAGTAAGCAAGAGATTATTCAGGTACAGCCTCTGTAATGATTGATTTGTAAAAATCAAATCGAACATGAATTTAAAAGCTCATTTAAAGTTTGATTTGATTTAGTCCTACTCTTTAGCTTTGATTTTTTTTTGGTTGAGATGGAGACGTGAATCCAACATATGAATTATTAATTTGTAAACAAACTGGAATTAAAGCCAAACTAAGTCAGTGGCACAGATGGAACTGTCCAAGCAGAAGATACAGGGCACATCTCATTCAAATGTTGATATTTGGTTGCATTGGCAAACACGATCCAATATTACAAAATAGCATTACATTTGAAATCAACCAGAGGTAGAAACCCTAGGTTAATATACAGTATATTGTCTATTTTTAGTTGAATCCTGGGTTGAATTGAAACAATAGCTGTTGATGACTTTGCGTTGTAAAATAGTTTGTATTTGTTTGCGTTGACAACCAAACACAATTCAATATCACTTTTGAAATACAGTAAATAGCCGAAAGTTAAGGCTATCTTACTAACTCATGTAACGTTCAACCTTAAAAGGAGGCTACAGTAGCTATACATGTCTTCTTATGTAATCATGTAAAGCGTCTATGTTCAAGTTAGCATGCATAAGTCATCGCAGGGTCTGTGGCGATCTTCACAATTGCTGTAATAATTTGCATAGAATCTCGAACGGCATTGATCGCTTGCGCTTTGTACTTTGACTGTCATCTCAACTGAAATCCAGGTCATTTGGTTCTGCTATTAGATGAAGCACAGTGATAGCATATTCATCTTTTGAATAAAATACATGTATTTACATTTAAAATGATCTGTGCTTTTAAATGGTTGAAAGCGCAGTGATAGACATTTGGGTGTCAACTAAACTAAAAATCAAACACTGTTTTGGAAAACCTCCCTGGTCTTTGTAGTTGAATCTGTGCTTGAAATTCACCACTTCACTGAGAGACTTTACAGATAATTATATGTACAGAAATGAGGTAAACATTCAAAAATCATATGAACCACTATTACTGTCCCTGCAACATATTATGTGACGTGTTAAGCACATTTTTACTCCTGAAAGTATATAGGACTGCCATAACAAGTGGGTTGAATACTTACTTGATTTGATTTCAGCTTAAATGTTTTATTAATCTGTAAAAATGTCTAAAAACAAAAGTCCACTTGTGGGGTACTGTGTGTAGACAGTCAGTGGCACAAAATCTCAATTGAATCTATTTTAAATTCAGACTGTAACACTACAACAAGTGGAAAAAGTCAAACAAATGGTTAATAACAAGAGAGAGGTAGATTCCCACAGCAGAGTATCTTCTAGGCTGCATTTGCCTGAAACCAGGGTTGAAGTCACTCTTCAGGAACGGGGGAGGTGATGACATGTTGAAGTTGGCAAGCCATCACAGTTTGTGGAGCTTGTGATGAGGATGTTGAAAGCCACACTCCTTCATTTGGGAATACCGTTAAAGACTGAGCCAACAACACAACTGTTAACAATGGATTGACCCCATCGTCACTCACATGGCCACCTTCGTTTTTTGGTGATCTGAGGGAGAACTGCACATTTTTTTCAAACACCCTCACGAGCACAGGGAAGAGAATACTTATCTGTGGCCCTCTCCCGTGCTACTGAAGGGGTTCGGAACATTTCAGCCGTTTCTTTACCCTGAATGAGCACCTGAATAAACTTTGCAATGACAGGAATGACCCTTTTTGTGACAACTTTGATTTGCTGTGGGAGCAACAAGCACTTTTAAAAAGAGACGGGATTCACCCTAACCGCAGTGGTTCCGGGATTCTTTCCAGCAACATCGCAAACTGTTTTAGAGACTGACAGACGTATGGTCTGGTCATGCTCCAGTCCTCCCTGTCAAAATGAGCAACAGATGATTTGGAAAGCACATCAACTCCTGTAGAAATGGCACTATGGTTATTAATCTCGGCCTTCATGTGAGTTTATACATACTGTTATCTCCTACCATTCTGATAGATTCGAGACTGTCAGAAAACGTGGTTATAATGTTAATAATTTGGTTGTTTTTCCTTTGGCTACCAGGAGGCAGACACCCCAGAGGCAGAGTGGCTCACACTCATCGAATATGGCGCTTTGAAATGTTAGAGCAATCACAAGTAAAACATTTCTCGGGAATGACTTCATGACTGAGCGCATAGTTAATTGCATGTTTCTCACTGAAACATGGCTGTCATCAGACTGTAGTGCCGCTCTTATTGAAGCCTCTCCTCGGACTACAGCTTTTCATACTCTGAACTATTGTCTATTGTCCTTGAGAACTAAGATAAAATCATTGTGTTGGGCGATTTTAATATTCATGTTGACAAAGATACTGGCTCCAAGGTCATTGAATTGATTAATCTTTTGAGCTCTATGGACTTTATCCAACATGTTACTATGCACACCCATAACCGCGGCCATACTCTGGACCTGGTTATTACCAAGGGGGCTTTCTATGAACATATCCTCTATTGTTGATGTTGCTTTATCTGATCACCACTGTGGATTTTTTTATTACATTGTTGCCCATAGCACATGGTAATACTGAATGCATTATTGAGAAACACTATCTTACTTCTGAAGTTGATGCAAATTGTATTGAATGTATGAACAATACTCCACCACCTATTCTGCCTTTCTTTTGTGATGATTTAGTTGATAACTTTAATAACAAATTAAGGGTAACCATTGATGCCATAACTCCAGTAAAGTTGAAAAAGGCCACATCCAAACGAGGATCCCCTTGGATGAGTGAGGAAACTAAGAAATTAAAGAGAAATTGCAAAAAGGCAGAGTGGAAGTGGAGAAAGTCAAAGTTGCAGGTCCATTATGATATTCTGAGAGAGCAACTTGGCATATACAATCCTTTCGGAAAGTATTCAGACCACTTCACTTTTTCCACATTTTGTTACGTTACAGCCTTATTTTAAAATGTATTTGTCACGGTTGATTTCCTCCTCTTTGTCGGAAGAACCAATCTAGGCAACCATAGACTTACATAAACACCTAGACTAGAAAACACCACATAAACATACAAAACCCCTAGACCAGACAAAACACAAATCACCCATGTCACACCCTGACCTAACCAAAATCATAAAGAAAACAAAGATAACTAAGGCCAGGGCGTGACAGTATTAAATAAAAAAGATTCCTCATCAATCTACACATGATAGATACCGCATAATGACAAAGAGAATTTAAAAAAAAAAATGTTTTCAAATGTAAAAAAAAATAAAACAGAAATAACTTATTTACATAACTATTCCGAACCCTTTGCTATGAGGCTCAAAATTGAGCTCAGCTGTTTCCATTTATCATCAAAAAGTGAAAGGGTCTGAATACTTCCGAATGCACTATATAACAAGGCAATTAGAAATTCCAGAAGGACTAATTTTTCTAACTTCATCACTATTAATCAGAATATTTAGAGAGCGCTCTTCTCGACAATTGATGGCCTGATAAGTCCTACCCCTGCAAACCTATGTGAACTTTCCTCCACATCTAAATGTGAGGAGTTTACAGCACACTTCAGAGACAAGACAACCAACAATAGGCTGGGTATGAGTCAAGCAAGACCTGATGAGAAGTTTGACATGTGCCCTTTAGTTAAAGTGGTAAATGATCTTCGAGCCAACACAGATGCCAAACAGCTCTCTGTCCTTAGATTTAAAGTGTTGCATTCAACACTGTTGACCATGATGTCCTTCTGGACAGGTGGGTTGGCCTCTCCGGTGCCGTTCTAAACTGTTTTAGGACTTATTTAACCGGGCGAGAGTTTTTTGTCACCCTTGGTGAACATAACTCAGAGACAATACATATCACATGTGGCATTCCATAAGGTTAGATTTTGGGTCCGGTACTGTTCAGTTTATATATGTTACCCCTTGGCAGCACTATCAGAAAGCACGGCATTGATTTTCACTGCTACGCAGACGATACACAGCTTCACATTTCTATGTCACCACAGAGGATTTTAATACAACTTCCTTGAGCTAAACTAAGACAAGACCGCAGTACTTATTGTTGGAACCAAAGCAGAGAGAGGAAATCTAGCCACACATTTGAGCAAAAAAAGACAAAACACCAGGTAAAAAACCCAGGTGTTATTTTAGATTCTGAACTCAATTTCAAATCACACATTAGGAATGTGACCAAAATAGCGTTTTACAGCTTGAGTTTTTCTCTCAGTCTGTTTCTCTCTCAAGCTGATACAGAGAGACTCATCCATGTTTTTATTACAAGCAGGCCTGACTACTATAATGCTCTCATGGATGTTCTACCCAAGAAAGTCATTGGTCAACTACAAAACATACAGAATGCTGCAGCACGGGTACTGACCAATTTTTTACACCAATTTTAAGGTCTCTGCACTGGCTACCTGTGAGTTTTTATAATTCATTTTAAGATTATTCTATTGGTTTGTCAATAAATAGACGTTCTTGTGCACCCCAATACATATCAGATATGCTTTAAGTTATGTACCCAGAAGGTCCCTCAGGCCCTCAGGTACTACTGGCCTTTTAACTATTCCAAAGCCTAGGACTAAGAGGCATGGAGAGGCAGCCTTTAGTTATTATGCCCCCTGCCTCTGGAATAGCCTGCCAGAGAATCTGGAGGGGGGGGGGGGGGGACTGTGGACATGTTTAATAGATCTCTTAAATCACGTCTTTTTAGCTTTGCTTTTCCTTAGTGTGCTTTTTAGTTGCTCAGTTTGTGTCATTATTTTGTTATTTGTCTTATGTTTTATGATGTATGATTATGATTTAACTGTTTTATGCATTAGGCCTAATAGTGCAGTGATTCGTCAAATTTGGAAGCCTTTGCATAATAGCTGGGAAATTGTTGATTTTGCAACAACAAAAAAATAGGATCGCAGAATCGCAAAATCCTGGATGAACTGGCAAATGCATCCCAAAACATTTTCACACGCAAATAACCATTGGTTTATTTTTACATGATACATCTGTCCTTCTCAAGTTCTTGACTCAAAGGCAGAATGAGAGTTCATCAGAGCGGTCAGCACGCAGTCTATTTCAACAAGATGGCAAATTCAGCACTCTTCATAGTGTGCGACTTTCTTTCCTTTTATACATCTGTTAGTCAGCACCTCTACAAACGTTTTTGGATTTGCATTAGCTCATGCTTTTTAATAGGAAAGCTGCACCATCAGAATGCAATTTAGTTAGGGCCCAAAACAATGACAAATGTTTTTTTTAACCTTTATTGTGAAACACTATAATTCCATTACTGCAGACGTATTTTGGACATTTTCTGAAATTATAATGCAACAGAGGTCCTGGCCTGGTGTAGTTACACGAAGTCTGCTGTTGTGAGGCCGGTTGAACGTACTGCCAAATTCTCTAAAATGACGTTGGAGGCGGCTTATGGTAGAGAAATTAACATAAAATTATCTGACAACAGCTCTGGTGGACATTCCTGCAGTCAGTATGCCAATTGCACGCTCCCTCAAAACTTGAGACATCTGTGGCATTGTGTTGTGTGACAAAATTGCACATTTTAAAGTGGCCTTTTATTGTACAAAGTAAAAGGTGCATCTGTGTAATGATCATGCTGTTTATGTCACGGTTTTCATGTGGTGAAGGAGAGTCGGACCAAACTGCAGCGTGTCGATTGCGAACCATGTTTATTTAAACAAACGTAAACACGAACACTACAAATCAATAAACGAAACCCGAAAACAGCCTATACACGTGTCAACTAACATCAAACAAGAACATCAAACAAGGACATCAAGACACTCAGGACAATCACCCAAGACAAACTCAAAGAATATGGCTGCCTAAATATGGTTCCCAATCAGAGACAACGATAAGCACCTGCCTCTGATTGAGAACCACTCCAGACAGCCATAGACTTTGCTAGATAACCCCACTAGCTACAATCCCAAATACATACACACCAAAACCCCAAGACAAAACACACCACAATACAAAAACTCCATGCCACACTCTGGCCTGACCCAATACATGAAGAAAAACACAAAATACTAAACCAGGGCGTGACAGTTTAATCACCTTCTTGATATGCCACACCTGCCAGGTGGATGGATTATCTTGGCAAAGGAGAAATGCTCACTAACAGGGATGTAAACAAATGTGTGCTCAAAATGTGAGTGACACTTTACAAACGTTGCATTTACGTTTTTGCTCATTCTAGCCCGTGAGAGGGCAGATATGCCCAGCTTGCAAACAATTTTTTTCTCAATGTTTCCAGGTGCGTCAACTTATATCAATACATTTCTAACAACATAATAATTACGAAACTTCTACTAGATCAAATAAGTAGTAAATTAGTATTCACATTTTTTGCTTACCAAATTAGACACTGTTATATAGACCTCCATAAAAAAATAAAAAAATACCCACTTTGTCTTCTTATTGCTGTATTCTCGCGCCGACAGAATTTGGGCGTAGTTAATCCTCTCGCTTTGCCCCTTCCTCTCTGGCGTAGCGTAGTTTCGGGGATGCCTTGGCTGATGAAGGAGACTGGGTTCCACCTATTAACACTGCCAGGTTTTGGGTCTGGGATGGAGGCCATGGGGGAAAGCAATGAAATCCCAGAAAAGGGGATTAGACTAGAGAGATAGTAGGCTATGCTATGGCAAATTTGATTTAAAAAATCAAGTCGTGTCTGTGTTACTGAAATGTAGGTATTCTTATCTGTCAAATTGAACGTAGTGGGATACTACTGCATAAATCTTGGATTCCAGGAAATTAGCATATAGTTACCATGGTGATGGAAGCTCGCTGATCCAATGAGTTCCACAATAATACTGCTAGCTACTTGGGGAAGTTTTCTGCTTACTTCTAGCCAGCTAGCTAGCTTTTTAATTTTCTAGTAGATCTACCGTGTCTCACTTTTGAGAGTGAAACGACAATCTTTCTTTCCAGTATTTTTTTTATTGCCAAGTTAAAGAACATCTCCAGGAGTCCGCCCATCGCGAAAAGAAGACAGCCAGATTGTAGGTGCTCAGGTTAGGTCTCACTGCTGGTCACGTAGCCCAAACATCTGCTTCGACATAAGGAAATATGACTGTGCTTGCTGCTGGTTAATGGATACCTGAGACAGAAAAGTTCTGAAGACGTCTCCCCCTCTGAAGGTAAAGACCGCAACCACTATACCGTGCGTTTACTATTCAAGAAAATCTTACTGTATGTAGCCTAACATTTGTCTCTAATTGTTGTTAACACATTTCAGCAGCAGCGTTGCAATTGTACAATTAGAAGCCTGTCTTTTTTTGTCATTTTTGTCTCTGTGTCATAAGTAGTAGTAGTAGTCCTGGTGGTTTATTATTATACTTTTATAAACTTTTTTGGACATAATTTTGTATATCATTTCTTGGCTTGAACCCTTAACTCACAGCTACAGTGTGTCTCCAGTGTACAGTATGTGGGTGTTTTTGTCTTTTCAGGGCCTGAGTGGAGGGAACGGAGTTGGGTCGTGTTCTTGAGGTGAGCCTTGGTAGACCAGGCAACCATAACAAGATGGTGAAAAAAAACACAGGACACTCACGACGGTCGTCCATATCCAAGACAGCTGGTGGCTCCCAGATATCCAGCCTCAAAGACTTGAGCCTGCTGGATGGATCTGGCCTTGGGCAGGAGGAGACCCCAGAGCTGCCTCCAGAACCCCCCACACCTGACGAGAGCCACTTGGGCTTCCCAGACCCTGTCTATCTGCTGGCGGCAGTCATCTTTCAGAACACTCACCTGGAGAAGCCTGCTGCCCACCGATTAGTCAGTTATGGCAAGCGGGCGGGGCTACCCCTGCCTGAGGCCAAGGATGAGGCGTACCAACGCAGCTCGTATGAGCTGGCCTTCAACACACTCAAATGTAAGTGAACAGCAGAGAGGACCGTAGGCTATGGGGAAATGTATACTTAGAAAGGTTTTCTATCCTTCCTCCTTCATTCTATATCTTCCTCCTTAATTGACTGCAGTATGTACGTATGTATGATGGGTCCCCATTCCGCTGCATATGATTGGACGTGGTTATCTTGAGCTACGCATGCAAGAGAAAAGCAACGAAAGCAAACAAACGGCCATTTGAAAATGAGAATGAATAGTGTTAGGGACATTAATTGACAGGTGGAATTGAATCCTGATAGATTGATGGAGGGAAAAGTGCAGGAGAAAATCCATTTTAATGGCCATGGGGAATTCAGTGGGATGTTACACATAATATATATATATATCTGTGAAACCAAGGACGGGGGTGCAGGTCTGTGGCTGCCAAACACACAGGGCGTGTAATCACCATGGCGTTAAGGGAGGGGAAGGTTAGAGGACTGTCAGTGCAGCCCAGGAGATGGAATCGATTTCTCCTGCTCTACCCATGTGAGAGGGGCTTTCATTTCTCTAGATTAGGCTTGCTTGTTGAGGTCCGGGTTTGCATATCAGACTAACTCGAGCTCCATTGCTTCCCTGCTGCAACTGTAAAAGTGGTTGTGAGAGCAGGAGTTACGTTTCCTGGCTACCCCAGACTCCTTGCTCCGGCCAAACGTTACGCCACACCCACAGACGTTAGTTTCTTCTCTGTGAGTCTGGATCTGAGTACCTTCCCCGAATAACATTCAGGGCCATCTGATTGGTCCAGAAACCAATGGGTTGGGCCAGAGCCAGAACACACGTGGTTAAAATGGCGGTTTGAAAATGTGTCATTGGCTTTGATACTCTGATTGGTTAGAGACGATCCTATCCCTCATGACTTTGTTTTGTACAGTGCCCCTCATCACCACAAACAACTTCAATGATGGCAGTCTCAGACTAAAGTCCACTACATGATTATGTGGACACCTGTTCATCGAACATCTCATTCCAAAGTCATGGGCATTAATATGGAGTTGTTCCCCCCTTTGCTGCTATAACAGCCTCCACTCTTCTGGGAAGACTTTCCACTAGATGTTGGAACATTGCAGTGGGGACTTGCTTCCATTCAGCAACAAGAACATTAGTGAGGTCGGGCACTGATGTTGGGCGATTTGGCCTGGCTCACAGTCAGCGTTCCAATTCATCCCAAAGGTGTTTGATGGGGTTGAGGTCAGGGCTCTGTGCAGGCCAGTGAAGTTCTTCCACACCGATTCCGACAAACCATTTCTGTATGGACCTTGCTTTGTGCACAGGGGCATTGTCATGCTAAAACAGGAAAGGGCCTTCCCCAAACTGTTGCCACAAAGTTGGAAGCACAGAATCATCTAGAATGTCATTGTACGCTGTAGTGTTAAGATTTCCCTTCACTGGAACTAAGGGGCCAAGCCCGAAACATGAAAAACAGCCCCAGACCATTATTTTCATCCACCAAACATTACAGTTGGCACTATGCATTCGGGCAGGTAGTGTTTTCCTGGCATCCGCCAAACCCAGATTCATCTGTCGGACTGCCAGATGGTGAAGCATGATTCATCACTTCAGATAACCTGTTTCCACTGCTCTAGAGTCCAATGGTGGTGAGCTTTACACCACTCCAGCTGATGCTTGGCATTGCTCATTTTGACTTAGGCTTGTGTGCGGCTGCTCGGCCATGGAAACCCATTTCACGTTTCTTCCAGAGGCAGTTTGGAACTCGGTAGTCTTGCTTTCAGAACTCGGCGGTCCCGTTCTGTGAGCCTACCAATTCGCGGCTGAGCCGGTGTAGCTCCTAGACGTTTCCACTTCACAATAACAGCACAGTAGACCAGGGCAGATCTAGCAGGGCAGAAAATAGCCAAACCGACTCGTTGAAAAGTTGGCATCCTATGATGGTGCCACATTCTAATGTCAATGTTTGTCTGTGGAGACTGCATGGCTGGGCGCTCGATTTTATACACCAGTCAGCAACGGGTGTGGCTGAAATAGCCAAATCCACTCATTTCAAGGGGTGTCCACATACTTCTGTATATATATATATATATAGTGTATGTGGCGAACTACAGAACATTTGAAGAATTTAGTATGAGTCGTCAGGCTAGAAGGTCATAAAACAAAATAGGGCACGCCGTGTTGGATGGAAGAGGTCTGACATCCTATCTTAACTCTATATTTAGTATAGTATCGCTTGTCTCTATTCATTTCTATGGCTTGGAGTCCTTATTTCCAGAGGAAAAAATAGATAAGTCGATTTGTTTCTCTCTCATTTCAATCCCATTTTTTGTTTAATAAGTGGTATGTTATCAGTTCCACCTAATTCTGATTCTCTCCGTCTTACCTACTCTCATATCCCTGGAATGAGTTCATTTGGAGAGCACCAGATAGTGGGATAATGTTCTGGAAGTAAAAATGTACAGCAAATGAACGAGGTATTGACTAGCAGAGGCTGACGTTGGGTAGGTCCGTACAATAATAACCTCAGATGAGTCAAGTTTTTCTCCCCCCTAATTTTAGTCGTTTACAATTTGGATGTGGCTCACTGTTTATAATGGGACGCAAATACAATGTCTGCGGCAGAATTCATTTGCAAAATAAGGACATTTTCTGGCTGGTTGATAGAATGTCCGTCGTTATTACAAAAGACAAAAGGAGGCGGATCACTACATTGTAATTGTGCTTGAACTGTGTCAATGCTGTCCTATTGTAGCCAAGTGTGAAGATGTACACAGCCTATTTGTTTGGCACATCAGATTCGGTCACATTTGTTGCGTAAAAAAATAAAAATGCTAACCAATGAAACGACACAGCTGAGAAAGAGGCCTTAATCTCCCCCACTGTCCTCCGAGGAGCGGGATGACTTCAGGTTGCAGAGATCGATATATACAACACACTGGATGCATTTTACACGTACAGTCTGGGAATGACAATGATCCAACATCGAGCTGAGGTCAGTTGTTAACTTAAAAAAAAAAAAAAAAAAAGCTTAGGCAGCGAAAACCCGGAGAGCAAAATGCCAATGAGCCCTTGTATTGATCATGTGATTCTAACTCTTATCCATTCGAATCAAAAGTAGCCCTAAACCCCGTAACGACACACAGAGGACAAAGTGTTCCCGTAATGCAGTCATTATTACAGTAATTTAGACTTGTGTGTTGGACAGTGATTTCTGACGACGTCACCCCACTCATTCACACAAAATAACTGAATCGAGCATAGAGACCGATGAGCTGATGTTCATTGAATGGAGGTGGTTTAGTTTAGAGGAGGCCTGGTGGTAGTGTGTGTTGCTGCAGTGTACGATATGACCCACTGTGAACCTCTTAAGTGTGAAACCAAAGGGAAATTATTACCAGGGTATCTTGGAATATCTAGATTACAGTGATCTATTTCTGTGTCGTTCCCCCTCCTCCCTCATTCTAGTTCTCTCTTTTCCTCCCCTCTTATTCTATTTCCCCCTCTCTCTTTCTGGCTCCGTCCCACCACTCTTATCCTCCTTCTCTTTTTCTTCGTTTCCTCTATTCTTCACTAGTGCCCCAGTCATCACCTTGAATCTTGGAGGGTTGATCACATCTCTTCATGACCCTGGTCCCAGACACAATTTGCTCAACGGAGATAGAAAGAGAGAGAGGTGGGATCCCCCCCCATCCCTCCCTCCCATCCCTCCCTCCCATTCCCTCTCTCTGTTCTGCATTCCTCCGAGGCCCACTCCTGTCTCTTTGTCCGTAGTAGCCAGCAGCCTTGTCACAGCACAGAGCTGATATGTGGCTGGAGTAGGCAGGGAATAGGTTTATTTGACTTGGGTGAGAGGGGGGGGGGGGCTCCTTGTTTCAGACCGTGGGAGGGAGATAGAGGGAACATGTCCTTTCGGCCCTTGGCTAAGAGCATGGCACTTTACCCCGAGACGCTTCAGCAAATATCAAACATTACAGGTTGATAATATGTAAGCTATTTCACGCTGCCATTCTGTCCAAGGGTTCTGCTCAGCTCGCCTGAATAGAGACTCGGGGGTTTGTTGGCAGAGCTTCTTTTAGATTCATGTGAAATGGAGTGTACCGATGTGGAATACTGCGAGGCAAAGAGCTGAATAAGGCCAAGTGGGGTTGTATTCAGGCCTTCTAGCGCTCCTGTGTGGATTTATTTGACCGTGTTCATCATCACTCACTGGCCTTAGTTTGTTACCTGGACGAGGGCCACACGACAGAAACTCAAACAATTGGTTAGAGGAGTAGCGCCTCATCCTAGGTTGTCATGAAGTTGCCCCTAGACACTGGTATAAGATCAGTTTGGTATTTTTACCCTTAAAGGTTAAGGCGAGGATTTGGGGAGGGTACGCTGATCCTAGATCTGTGCATAAGGGCAACTCCTACCCGACGCTTATAGGTCGATATTTAGGTGCTTACACCTCAGCTCAGTGCTGCCCCTGATGTGTAATAGCTTCTGGTATGAGAGATTTATATGTGAATTTACTCTGTGTTTTACTCCTCAGTCCTCCCTAGGCTGATTTATAGACCAGGGAGGATAATGACCTCCACACACATATATATATATATATATATATATATATATATATATATATATATATATATACCGCATCATCATCACACCATCTCCCCCCCTGGGTCTGTGCTTTCCTCCTGTACTGTAGGGTCAGGCAAGGCGGCCATGTTGCTAGGCTTATCTTTAAGACCTTCTGCTGCTATGATCGAAACACTCATTGACCCGACCCTGCTGTAAATCCTGCAAGGAGTATAGGCCCAATCACAGACACTGTCTTTAGTGTGTGCGCGCGTGTGCGTGCGTGTATATATATGTGTTTTTTTTGCACCCCTTTTATCTAGCCTTCACCTGTTTAGCCCAAGTTGAGCAGACGGTCGGCGTGATTTGTGATGTTATGGTAGGTTAACAGCGGGGTATGTTGTTGCCATGGCGTCCCAGTGGCAGTTCTTTGTAATGGCGACACCTCCCAGTGGCAGTTAGATAGGACTCAGGCATGTCATTTAAGATTAGAGGTTAATCAGGGCAGCACAGCCATTATGTACACACACACACACACACACACACACACACACACACACACACACACACACACACACACACACACACACACACACACACACACACACACACACACACACACACACACACACACACACACACACACACACACACACACACTAAAGACAGTGTCTGTGATTGGGCCTATACTCCTTGCAGGATTTACAGCAGCATCAGGTCAATGAGTGTTTCGATCATAGCACACACACACACTCAAAACCCTTCACGTCTGTCCCATTTCGTTTTAGATTTAAATACATTCATAAGCACACATGTACGCACACAAACACACACACACATACACACACAGACACACACTCATACACTCAAAACCCTTCCCGTCTGCCCCATTTCATTTTCGCCTTCTCAATGGGATAAAGAGGATTTTGAAAATAAGGAAAATGCTGTTCTATCAAGATTACCTGGAACATGTGCATTTTGGATAAAGCTGCTGTGCTTCCCTTTCCAACATGTAGTGAAAACACATTGCAAAATTGAGGGGGTTTAGAAACAGGTGTTTCCTAATCCAAGATAAAGTAGATGTGTTGCTGTTTGCTCTCCCTTCTTTGGAGTTGAAGGAGAAAGCCTGTGGTTCAGGGGACACTGGGAACCAGAATGTGTGAGTCTGTTTGTTTGTGTGTGTGCGAAGCTGTGTGTGTGACTGTGCGGCTGTGTGTGTGCAAGACTGTGTGAGCGAGGCTGTGTGTGAGTGAGGCTGTGTGTGAACAAGGCTGCGTGTGTGTGTGAGGCCGTGTGTGTGTGAGGCTGCGTGAGCGAGGCTGCATGTGAGCGAGGCTGCATGTGAGCTGGGCTGCATGTGAGCTGGGCTGCGTGTGAGCGGGGCTGCGTGTGAGCGGGGCTGCGTGTGAGCGGGGCTGCGTGTGAGCGGGGCTGCGAGGCTGCGTGTGAGCGAGGCTGCGTGTGTGTGAGACTTGTGTAAGTGTATGTCAGAGTATGTGAGCGGAGTTGAGCGGTCAGAAATCCAGCTCTTCACTCAAAGGAGAAAACAAACTGCCGCTCCAAATTCGCTCCGTTCCTTAAAATCACAGTTTAACCAACACCCATCTATTTTTGTGACTACCTGGACCGACCATTTGGCTTTGAAGTATTGAAACCAAACCATATGATTTGAATGAAAAGTAGCTTATTTTAATAAACAACAGGAAAAGGTAAGGAGCGCTCATCATTTCAAATAAGCTGCATGTCGTATTAAACAGCATATAAACACTCCAAATAGTTCAGGAGCCAGACAGGGAGCCTAAGGAGGAACGAAAATTAATTATTTAGGCTATGTTATTTATTATTTCAAGGCTATAGCCTACTAAAAAAAATAAGTTGTGAAGCATTTGCTGGTGCGACACACTAGGCTGGTAGGGGCATTAAGCGCTCAGCATTTAAACAAAATGTTGTTGTTATTAATAGTATATAAATTGCACATATATAGGCTGTGACTTACTTAGAATTCCTTTCTGTTGGCATGTGCACGTACTAAGGACACCATCATGCTTTCAGGATACCTGTCTTTTCAGATTCCACAATGGTTCTTTAGTTGTGGACACTACATCACCTCGCTCCCTCTCTTGCTTGTGGTCCTCCTCGTCTTTGTTCACCTCTGTGTTTTATCAGTTTCCTTATGAAAACATTTAGAGAACTCCATGACAGGAGCTAAAGCATGGGGCCATAGCAACACACGAGTAGATTACAAATGCATGCTGGGCCGGCATGCCATGAGCTCGCGAAGGGCTCGTGAAAGGCTCATGAAGTGCCCGTGAAGAGCTCATGAAAGGCTCATGAAGTGCCCGTGAAGAGCTCGTGAAAGGCTCATGAAGTGCCCATGAAGAGCTCGTGAAAGGCTCATGAAGTGCCCGTGAAGAGCTCGTGAAAGGCTCATGAAGTGCCCGTGAAGAGCTCGTGAAAGGCTCATGAAGTGCCCGTGAAGAGCTCGTGAAAGGCTCATGAAGTGCCCGTGAAGAGCTCGTGAAAGGCTTGTGAAGTGCCCGTGAAGAGCTCGTGAAGTGCCCGTGAAGTGCCGGTAAAGTTTCCTGGTGAAGTTTCCTGGTGAAGTGCCCGTGAAGTGCCCGTGAAGCGAGCGCTACTGGAGTGGGTGAGAATGCTGATGCTCCAGCCTTTGGAAACTCGCTCCTCGCTCCGCTCACATACTCTGGCGTGTGTGCGTGGCGGTGTGTGCTTGCGAGAGGCTGTGTGGGTCAGAATAAAACATCCAAGGGAGACAGATGTTCCCTTCATGATAGCTCAGCTAGGGCAGAGAGAAGAGAAAAACACATTAGGAACTGCAGATGTCTCTCAGACAGCTGGTATGTAGCCTACAAGACCTTGGTCTCTAATGAGAGCAATGCACATGGCATGTATCCTGGTATTACAGCCACCGATTACATGACTAGCAATGTGTGCTTAATAAGTGTCATCAGTGTCGCAGAGGCTCTAATTTCTAAATGAATTATGGTAAATTAACTCAATTTAAATCTCTGATTAACTCCATTAAAATACAAAATGAGCGTTTAGTCGTGTGAGTAAAAAAAAAATCCTCATCTAATTGAATTGGCGTTTCAAATTATAGTGAGATTATTCCTGCTGCCTGCGAGAGCTCTCTCGCTGTCTCTCCCTATCTCCTTTCTAGACAAGAGCTCAGCATTAGATATGGAGTCTCAGCCCTAGTCATTTATTTCATTGGGTTAGGTGTGTAATTCTATCAGGCATGTTCCAAATGATCCTGTCTGGTCTGGGCTGGTCTGTGGAGATAATTAGAGATAGAGATAATAAAGATAGAGATGAGATTGGCAAGATCCTGAACCATTATCTCCATATGATGGAAATATTAATTCTCACCTTCTCACTCACTCACTCACTCACTCACTCACTCACTCACTCACTCACTCACTCACTCACTCACTCACTCACTCACTCACCTGACAACGAGTTACACTATTGAAACATTCTCTATGCTCCTCCCACCACAGACCAAGAGCTCCTGGAGGACATCATGATTGACAGCTGCTTTTACCTCTCTCAGCCAATGGTGAGTGAAACATAGAGCTTCACCCAGGGAGGAGGAAGTTCGAGATCTGTTTCAACCGGTTTTGACTTCCTCTAACTTCCTGACTCCACAGCGGTACTTCAGAGCTCTCAATATTCATGTCCCGCTGTTCTCCTTGTTGTACAAAGTCTTTGTTCAGCTCTGCTTGCTTTTCACACGACTAATCTGTAACTGTGATACCGATTTATTATATATCGATATAAGGCCTTTTCTTCACATCACACAGCAATTTGGTGCCGCACATCTGAGAGAACAAAGTGAACTCGGCTAGTCGGTTGTTTGTTGGGTTTGTTGCTTTTCTCAAACAGAAACACTCCATTAGTGATGAGATCAGGATGCTCTACATGGCACCCTGGGCTGCTCAGGGCTGTGTCTGCGTGCCCGCCGCTCAGCGGGTCTGAGTGTATTCTGGTCGATACGTATCCCTCCTCTCTCCGCCTCTGGGAGCGGTTGTCTGGGCTGTGGGCCCAATACAATTAGCAGTGCACTGTGTAGACGTAAAGAGAAGGTTCCCACGGCAGCCATGAACCGAGAGGTAGTTGCACTGTAAAACAACGCCTCCCTACTCATTTACGTAAATCAAGATTGGCGTCTGGGATGGTTTTTGAGTGTACTTTTTCCCCGCTGTAGTTTAAAGAAACCGGCTTGTGATGTTAGAGTAGAGAGGATGGCAATGATGGAGATGGTAATGTGAGGGCAAACTGGAATTCATCCATAAGCGCGCGCACGCACACACACACACACACATACATACACATGCACCAAGCACGCATACACCCACCCACCCACACACAGACACATACACACACACATGCACCCACCCACACACAGACACACACATATACACATACACGCATGACACGCACAGACTTACTGTAGTACCTGTGTGAAATATGGCCTTGCCTGGAATGAATGGGTCTTCTCTATGGTGGGGTGGCAGGTCGTTATTCTGCACCCCACCAGGAGACAATAAAGGCCAGACACAATGAGGCTCTCTTCAGAACTCACTCTCACCTCATTTTACACCCCTGGCATCTATAAAGTTCAACCTTGACGGAAAGAGGAGAGGGGTGCCAAGGGAGACGTAAAAAGGAGAGAGGGATGGGGATAGAAATGAAAGGTGCTATCGAGAACCTAAAAGGGTTTTTCAGCTGTCCCCATAGGATAACCCTTTTTGGTTCCAGGTGGAACTCTTTTGGGTTCCACGTAGAACCCTTTCCACAGAGGGTTCTACATGGAAGCCAGAAGGATTCTACCTGGAACCAAAAAAGGTTATCCTATGGGGACAGCTGAATAACCATTTTGGAAGCTTTCTTTCTAAGAGGGGAACTGAAGTCTGGAGTGTATTTGATTGCAGTGAAGAGAGAAATGTGGCTTAGATCTACCTCACTGCGGCTGGAAATAGAGGGTAGTGACCATGCAGTGACCAGAGAGACAAAGCATAGGAGTTTAAGTGATGCAGTGAAACTACACAGTATTCTCCTGATGTTAGACCATGCATAGCAGCGACCTCTGTATTTGTAGACCTCATCATTTGATCATTACTTGGTCCATCACATCCATCACGGCCAGTGTTCAGTTGGCCAGTGTTAAGTGGCCAGTGTTGGGGGTTAAGGCCTGATGTCACAGCGCGGCAGCAGGGGTGACACGACATCACAACAGACTTGTTTACTTCCAGCCACGGGATGCTGTTGCCAGGCAGCCCCCCAGGGTTCAACCTTGGTAGAAGGCGAGCGATGACTGAGGAAGGGAGAGAGGAATGTAGGGAAAGGAGGGGGAGATATGGACGGACCCAGCACCTGTTTCTGATATCAACCTTTCCTAAAATCTGATTAAAAGCCCCTGAGTGAATAACGAGCTGGCGCTCGTTCTTTAGCGGAGCAGTTAGTGTTAGCCTAGCGTAGCGTCTCGCTCCATTAGCCTTGCAGCGGCGCCATGGCAATCTGTTGCTGCCGAGCAACACCATCTGCTACTAATGTGATCTGTGTCCCTCGACCCCTTGAGGGAGAAAGAGGGAGAGAGAGGAAGAAAGGGGAGGGATAGAGCGACGGAGGGACAGAGTGACAGAGCGTGAAGGTATGAGAGGGTGATAAGCTGGTGGGAGAGGTAGAGTGTGAGAGGGAGAGATGGAGTGTGTCTTCCTGCCGGGTTTAATTAAGAGGTAGGAGCCAGGTCCTGGCAGGGCATCCCAAAGCTGCTCCACCACCCTACCTCTGCCTCTGAGTGGAGGACTGGGGACTGCTGGGTACCTGCCCAAAACAACCATAGGAGTTACATGACACTGTCAATCACTTAGCCTAATCAATAAACCCATCAAACTGCCTTCTCAGGGGATATATCTTGAGGGTTTCTGAAGGTAGTTACTGTGTATAGCAGTATTGAATTATCCTTACTGTGTCTAGGTGATCTCTGGGGTTTGATGATAAAGAATGTTGATTGTTGAACAGTGTGAATTCGTTCTATTCTCTCTCTATGCTCCCTCTGGTGTAGGCATCCAACTGTTGAAGAACAACTCATCCGTTCTATGCTGTATCTGTTGTTTTCTCTCTTTGGCCGACTGACAGTTTGTTGGCAGTTGACTGTCAGAGCGTGACATTTCTATCCGTAGATACTCTGGAGCGGTTGATTGTTGAAGCAAAACTTCTTTCTCTCTCTCTCTCTCTCTCTCTCTCTCTCTCTCTCTCTCTCTCTCTCTCTCTCTCTCTCTCTCTCTCTCTCTCTCTCTCTCTCTCTCTCTCTCTCTCTCTCTCTCTCTCTCTCTCTCTCTCTCTCTCTCTCTCTCTCTCTCTCTCTCTCTCTCTCTCTCTCTCTCTCTCTCTCTCTCTCTCTCTCTCTCTCTCTCTCTCTCTCTCTCTCTCTCTCTCTCTCTCTCTCTCTCTCTCTCTCTCTCTCTCTCTCTCTCTCTCTCTCTCTCTCTCTCTCTCTCTCTCTCTCTCTCTCTCTCTCTCTCTCTCTCTCTCTCTCTCTCTCTCTCTCTCTCTCTCTCTCTCTCTCTCTCTCTCTCTCTCTTCTCTCTCTCTCTCTCTCTCTCTCTCTCTCTCTCTCTCTCTCTCTCTCTCTATCCAGCCCCAACTCTGCTGTTATTTCCGTTTCTGGACACGTATACAGTTGGCTTTTGAAGTGTGTCTGTTCTATGGATTCTTACTCTATGCTGCGTTCTTTCTCCAGCCTGATGACCAGATGAGTCTGGTGGTGGTGATGCTTTACGACTTCCAGGACAGGAAGTTCCTCCCTCGGGAATGCCAGGGGGAGGAGCTCGTACAGGAAGTCAGGGAGGTGGAGAACTGCCTCCTCAGGTAAGAGGGAAGGGGGGGGGGTACTTTATCTGTGTTGTTTTGGTAGGTAGCTGAGCGGTAGTGTCTGTTGGAACACCTTCTCTCTTCCTGTGTGTGTTGTAGGTTTAAGACCAAGCTGGCAGCCTCCTTGGCTCGCAGTAGGATCAAACATGACCTCCTGACCATCGACTGCATCCTCCCCGAGGCTGTGAGGAAGAAACAGGAGAGAGCCAACAGGCTGCTCCTCTACGCATGGGTCAACACATTCAAGAGCAGGTCAGCACACTACACACACACACACACACACAGGTCTGAGATTGTGGGTGTTGGCCATGCAGGTGCCATGCAGACATCCTATTAAACCATAGTGTGCGTGTGCGAGAGAGAACGGAAGAGAGACGTAGAGAGAGAGAGAGATTAGGTTAGATATATACTTGTCTGATTTTCCACAGAAAAATGCTTGACGTAGAAGAAAATGCCCTGCGGGAGAGTGAGAGACATGGCATAGACAACATCAAACATACACATTTGTGAAACACAAAACAGAAATGACAGCGTAAGGACTCGTACACCTCCCTTCACCATTACAATCACTGTGCCACCCCCCTCATCCACTCATTATAACACATCCCCTTAATGTCCAAGTTCACTGAGCGTTGCACATCATGTTACTGCACAACCCTATCATTACAATGTCCACGATTCCATGATTATTTTACACAGTTACATTTCCCTTCTCACAATTGCACGTCCATTTCCATGCCCTCCGTATTTTTCATAAGGGTCAGTGCGTGTGGCACCAATCTGTTTTTGTACCCAACCAGTTTAGACTTGGGAGTCTGTAGTGTTTCCTGGATGGCAGGATCACAAACTCAAGAGTTGGGAGGAGTCCTTCCTCTGCTATTTTGTTTGCCATCCTCGGCATGTTTTTTTGGTAGCTGTCCAGAAAGGTTCTTTACTCAGTTCTCAGCAGACTTGTCACCCTGGTTTTTGTCTGTACTGTGACACTGTCGTACCACACTGTAATGCAGAACGGCAAAACGCTCTGGACAGTTTTTTTTAATCCGTTATTTTACCAGGTAAGTGGACTGAGAACACCTTCTCATTTGCAGAAACGACCGGGGGAATAGTTACAGGGGAGAGGAGGGGGATGAATGAGCCAATTGTAAACTGGGGATTATTAGGTGACCGTGATGGTTTGAGGGCCAGATTGGGAATTTAGCCAGGACACCGGGGTTAACACCCCTACTCTTACAATAAGTGCCATGGGATCTTTAATGACCTCAGAGAGTCAGGACACCCGTTTAACGTCCCACCCAAAAGACGGCACCCTACACAGGGCAGTGTCCCCAATCACAGCCCAGGGGCATTGGGATATTTTTTTAGACCAAAGGAAAGAGTACCTCCTACTGGCCCTCCAACACCACTTCCAGCAGCATCTGGTCTCCCATCCAGGGACTGACCAGGACCAACCCTGCTTAGCTTCAGAGGCAAGCCAGCAGTGGTATGGGTGGTATTGCATAATTATAATACAGGAAGGCACAATTTATATATTGTCTCTCTCAATATTTACACAAGTATTGGGGGTGGGGGGGCATTGTATAAACTGAGCAGTATAATAAGAGTCTGGTAGCAGTAGTTGTGAAATGTGTGTGTATGTCTGTGTGTGGGTGTGTCTGTATTATCATGACACAAGGCGAGACCCAGATGCAGACACAGGAGGCAGATAGTTGGAGTCTTACAATGTTTATTCATCCGAAAGGAGTAGGCAAGAGAATGGTCGTGGACAGGCAAAAAGGTCAAAACCAGATCAGAGTCCAGGAGGTACAGAGAGGCAGACAGGCTTGAGGTCAAGGCAGGCAGAATGGTCAGGCAGGCGGGTACAAAGTCCAGGAACGGGCAAGGGTCAAAATCGGGAAGACTAGAAAAAGGAGAAATGCAAAGAGCAGGAGAGCGGGAAGAACGCTGGTTGACTTGGAAACATGCAAGACGAACTGGGATAAATACACTGGTACAGAGAGACAGGAAACACAGGGATAAATACACTGGTACAGAGAGACAGGAAACACGGGGATAAATACACTGGTACAGAGAGACAGGAAACACGGGGATAAATACACTGGTACAGAGAGACAGGAAACACAGGGATAAATACACTGGTACAGAGAGACAGGAAACACGGGGATAAATACACTGGTACAGAGAGACAGGAAACACAGGGATAAATACACTGGTACAGAGAGACAGGAAACACGGGGATAAATACACTGGTACAGAGAGACAGGAAACACAGGGATAAATACACTGGTACAGAGAGACAGGAAACACAGGGATAAATACACTGGTACAGAGAGACAGGAAACACGGGGATAAATACACTGGTACAGAGAGACAGGAAACACGGGGATAAATACACTGGTACAGAGAGACGGGAAACACAGGGATAAATACACTGGTACAGAGAGACAGGAAACACGGGGATAAATACACTGGTACAGAGAGACAGGAAACACGGGGATAAATACACTGGTACAGAGAGACAGGAAACACGGGGATAAATACACTGGTACAGAGAGACAGGAAACACGGGGATAAATACACTGGTACAGAGAGACAGGAAACACGGGGATAAATACACTGGTACAGAGAGACAGGAAACACAGGGATAAATACACTGGTACAGAGAGACAGGAAACACAGGGATAAATACACTGGTACAGAGAGATGGGAAACACAGGGATAAATACACTGGTACAGAGAGACAGGAAACACGGGGATAAATACACTGGTACAGAGAGACAGGAAACACAGGGATAAATACACTGGTACAGAGAGACAGGAAACACAGGGATAAATACACTGGTACAGAGAGACAGGAAACACAGGGATAAATACACTGGTACAGAGAGACAGGAAACACAGGGATAAATACACTGGTACAGAGAGACAGGAAACACGGGGATAAATACACTGG
>NC_068424.1:49575706-49615706 GCF_023373465.1 Oncorhynchus keta | reverse complement strand
TCTGAGTGTTTGAGTTTGTCTGGTCAGACGTGAAGCTGATCCCTATGAGTTTCCTGTCTCTGGACCCATGTGACCTGAGACTCCAGCGGGTCCGGGTCATCCTGCTGACCCCCCAGTGCTCCGTGTCTGCAGTCAGCAACCCTGTTGAGTTCATACTGCAGGAGAACGGAGGTACTGCTTCATACCCTCGTACCTTTATACCCTCCATATTACCACCTTTATACCCTCCATATTACACCCCTATACCCTCCATATTACACCCCATATACCCTCCATATTACCACCTTTATACCCTCCATATTACCACCTTTATACCCTCCATATTACCACCTTTATACCCTCCATATTACCACCTTTATACCCTCCATATTACCACCCCTATACCCTCCATATTACCACCTATATACCCTCCATATTACCACCCCCATACCCTCCATATTACCACCTTTATACCCTCCATATTACCACCCCTATACCCTCCATATTACACCCCTATACCCTCCATATTACCACCCCTATACCCTCCATATTACACCCCTATACCCTCCATATTACCACCCCTATACCCTCCAAATTACACCCCTATACCCTCCATATTACCACCTATATACCCTCCATATTACCACCTTTATACCCTCCATATTACCACCTTTATACCCTCCATATTACACCCCTATACCCTCCATATTACCACCTTTATACCCTCCATATTACACCCCTATACCCTCCATATTACACCCCCATACCCTCCATATTACCACCTTTATACCCTCCATATTACACCCCTATACCCTCCATATTACACCCCTATACCCTCCATATTACCACCTTTATACCCTCCATATTACCACCTTTATACCCTCCATATTACCACCTTTATACCCTCCATATTACCACCTTTATACCCTCCATATTACCACCTTTATACCCTCCATATTACCACCTTTATACCCTCCATATTACCACCTTTATACCCTCCATATTACCACCCTATACCCTCCATATTACACCCCTATACCCTCCATATTACCACCCCTATACCCTCCATATTACCACCCTATACCCTCCATATTACCACCTATATACCCTCCATATTACCACCTTTATACCCTCCATATTACCACCTTTATACCCTCCATATTACACCCCTATACCCTCCATATTACCACCTTTATACCCTCCATATTACCACCTTTATACCCTCCATATTACACCCCTATACCCTCCATATTACCACCTTTATACCCTCCATATTACACCCCTATACCCTCCATATTACCACCTTTATACCCTCCATATTACCACCTTTATACCCTCCATATTACCACCTTTATACCCTCCATATTACACCCCTATACCCTCCATATTACACCCCTATACCCTCCATATTACACCCCTATACCCTCCATATTACACCCCTATATCCTCCATATTACCACCTACAGTGAGGGAAAATAGTACTTGATCCCCTGCTGATTTTGTATGTTTTCCCATTGACAAAGAAATGATCAGTCTATCATTTTAATGGTAGGTTTATTTGAACAGTGAGAGACAGAATAACAACAACAAAATCCAGAAAAACTCATGTCAAAAATGATATAAATTGATTTGCATTTTTGTGAGGGAAATAATTATTTGACCCCTCTGCAAAACATGACTTAGTACTTGGTGGCAAAACCGTTGTTGGCAATCAGGTCAGGCGTTTCTTGTAGTTGGCCACCAGGTTTGCACACATCTCAGGAGGGATTTTGTCCTTTGTTGCCTTGGCCATGTGTTTTGGGTCATTGTCATGCGGGAATAACCATCCACAACCCATTTTCAATGCCCTGGCTGAGGGAAGGAGGTTCTCACCCAAGATTTGACAGTCCATCGTCCCTTTGATGTGGTGAAGTTGTCCTGTCCCCTTAGCAGAAAAACACCCCCAAAGCATAATGTTTCCACCTCCATGTTTGACTGTGGGGATGGTGTTCTTGGGGTCATAGGCAGCATTCCTCCTCCTCCAAACACGGCGAGTTGAGTTGATGCCAAAGAGCTCCATTTTGGTCTCATCTGACCACAACACTTTCACCCAGTTGTCCTCTGAATCATTCAGATGTTCATTGGCAAACTTCAGACGGGCATGTATATGTGCTTTCTTGAGCAGGGGGTCCTTGCGGGCGCTGCAGTATTTCAGTCCTTCATGGCGTAGTGTGTTACCAATTGTTTTCTTGGTGACTATGGTCCCAGCTGCCTTGATCATTGACAAGATCCTCCCGTGTAGTTCTGGGCTGATTCCTCACCGTTCTCATGATCATTGCAACTCCACGAGGTGAGATCTTGCATGGGGCCCCAGGCCGAGGGAAATTGACAGTTCTTTTGTGTTTCTTCCATTTGCGAATAATCGCACCAACTGTTGTCACTTTCTCACCAAGCTGCTTGGCGATGGTCTTGTAGCCCATTCCAGCCTTGTGTAGGTCTACAATCTTGTCCCTGACATCCTTGGGGAGCTCTTTGGTCTTGGACATGGTGGAGAGTTTGGAATCTGATTGATTGATTGCTTCTGTGGACATGTGTCTTTTATACAGGTAACAAGCTGAGATTAGGAGCACTCCCTTTAAGAGTGTGCTCCTAATCTCAGCTCGTTACCTGTATAAAAGACACCTGGGAGCCAGAAATCTTTCTGATTGAGAGGGGGTCAAATACTTATTTCCCTCATTAAAATGCAAAACATGCATTTTTCTGGATTTGTGTTGTTGTCATTCTGTCTCTCACTGTTCAAATAAACCTACCATTAAAATTATAGACGGAAAATGTCTTTGTCAGTGGGCAAACGTACCAAATCAGCAGGGGATGAAATACTTTTCCCCCTCACTGTATATACCCCTATACCTCAAATCATACCCTCAACCCTGTTGAGTTCATAACTGTAGGAGAACGGAGGTACAGCTTACCCTTGAATTGGCTTCTGCTTAATCCAAAATCAACCCAAATTAGATAACAGATGAGCAGAAGTGTAAAGACATCTCGGTTTCAGACACAGACCTGCTCCAGGACCTGTCCCAGGGTTCCATAGCCCAGACCAAGCTGGACACACTGGTGGCCCAGCAGAAGAGAGACATCATCCATGCCCTGAAGTGTGAGTGTGAGAACGTACAGAGAGAGAGAGACTGTGTTTACGTGTGTGTACACACACACACACACACACACACACACACACACACACACACACACACACACACACCCTCTCTCACAAATGATCTAATCTCATCTGCAATTAGAGCTGAGTTCCCCTCTGAGAGGCTCTAAGTCTTAATTAGAAATGCTAGTGTTTCCTGGTCTGGTCAGCATGACTACTGTTAGCTACAAAACAACGACTCAGTAACCTTCCCATGCTGTGCACTTTCCCTCATACAGACACAGGGCTGGTCTAAAGAGACAGGTTGAAGAAACACAGCAAACCCAACCAGTTATTCATGTCTTATTGTATGAACTCCGTGTGGGCTGGATCATGTTAATCTAGTGTGTGTGTGTGTGTGTGTGTGTGTGTGTGTGTGTGTGTGTGTGTGTGTGTGTGTGTGTGTGTGTGACGGAAACCCATCTTCTCTAATCACACGGTCATTGATCGGGCTCAAATGGTTTTGCCAGCAGCGGCAGATCCTCTCTAACGGGCCGTTAATGAATGGCAGATGGCTATCGACCCACCCGTTGGCACGGTGACTGGCGGTGCTGCATCTCTTTTGATGTTTACAAGTATTTTCTTATTGGATATTGTAACAGCGCACATCTGTTGTGTTTATTACCATAGGTCAAATATTTGGTCTCATTAACTAAGTCTATTGTTCTCACTTAGCAGAAATCAGCTTGGGGGGGGGGGGGTCTAAGCAGCCAAAGAAATGGTTGGCTGGAATCAGCAGCTGGTGCAAGGCAACAGGGGAATGAAATGAGAAATGTTTCGTATACGTGAACTGTTTAAAGAAAAATAACATTTATACATGCTCTGCTTCAAAGCCCCTTAGTGCGGATTTGTGTGCAGTGGAATGTGAAAAACAATTGTCGGCTTAGCTGTCTTTGCCGTCATCCGCTGTGCTTCGTTGGAGATATATTCATTGATGTTCATTCGTGTTTGTGCTTTGTGAGTGTGAACATGTTTCATTTGCATGTTGAATATGTTATTTTATGTGTGTGTGTTGATATGCCTTGTGGGGCTGTGCGCTAATACTGTAGGTGTGTGTTTATTTAACGTGTGTGTGTGTGTGTGTGTGTGTGTGTGTGTGTGTGTGTGTGTGTGTGTGTGTGTGTGTGTGTGTGTGTTCATGTGTCTGTGTGTTTGTGTCCAGTCCCCAAGGTGCAGGTGGTGGTGTACTCTACCTGCTCCTTGTACCCTGAGGAGAATGAAGAGGTGGTGAGGGGAGCTCTGGAACAGGCTGTGCCTACTGAAGGACCCAAACTACAAGCCTTCAGGTTAGTCTCTTTCTCTCTCTCTCTGTCTCTCTCTCTCTCTCTCTCTCTCTGTCTCTCTCTGTTTCTTTTTTGCTCTCTTCCTCCCCCTCTCAACCCCACTCCCCCCTTTCCCCCCCTCTCTGTCTCTCTATCTCTCTCTGTCTCTCTCTCCCTCTCTATGGCTCACCTCCCTCTCAAACTTTAGCACCCCAGGTAGGACCTAAAGGCCTGCCATTAGAGATGAAATCATTATCAGCTCCAAAACAAAAACTCTTTCCTCGTGGGTAGTTTTCCCTGTGTGGATATTGTTCTTGAAGTTAGACTATTTTACAACAGTTCTTCACAGCCCTAGGCTTAAACAGCTATACCTACGACTATTGGTAGGGATTGTATTGACTTGTGGCCTGTGAATTATTTATTAACTCTGTCTGAGCATTTATTAACTCTGTGCATTTATTAACTCTGTGTGTGTGTGTGTGCGCGCATGTATCCCTCGCTGCATGCGTTGTGTGTGACTGTGCGTGCGTGTTGTCCAGGCCGAGCTCTTCCTTACCCACATCTCTGGGCCGAGCTGAGGAGAGAGCAGGGTGTCCGTTCTTCAGACTGGATCCTTCAGACGAAACTAACGGCTGTTTCCTAGCTGTACTCACCAGAGAGGTGAGAGAGAGAGAGAGACCCCTGTTGTGATACAGTACTTGTAATTCACCAACCTTTCAAGATCACTTTCGCAGTCAAAAAGCAAGCTGAGATTTACTGCTTAGAAAAAAAACAAATACAAAAACATGACTTCAAAAATGTACGCCTATGTAACATGAACCTAATAAAACCAGTTGTGTAGGAATGAGGTTAGTGCAGTAGGTCTAATACATTATCACAGCATATTGGCTATGCTTGGCCTGCCAGTGCTGTTCTTCTCAGGCCATATTTTATTTAAAAAATTGATAACAAAATAGATCAGTTGTCGTATCACTTGCGAGGCACAGCTGAGAATAAATGTAAATCATTTGCTAATAATTAGCTTTTTTATTTGACTGGACTGATGGTACCTGCATCTGATGGACAGTCTCAGCGGGGGGAGGCAGAAAGCAGCAGAGGGTCTGCCTCTCACAGTTCTGCTGTCTCCTTTCCTCCGGTGAGACTGACCAGAGAGAGGGGACACAGTCACATTATTTCTGCCTCATGCACAAATTCATGTTGTTCTTATGACCAGAGAAAGTGAAATATTCCTCGATATTAAAATAAACACGACTGGCTGCCAATAATACAAACTCAGGCGTATTGATACACTTGGCTACTCATTCATTGCAGCTGAAGCACGAGTGGAAGTAGGGAGAAGTAAAAGTTAGGTTTTGTAAAAGTGCTGAATAAAAACAATGCTGAATAAAAACAGTGCAGAATAAAAACAGTGTTGACTGACAGTGCGGAATAAAAACAGTGTTGACTGACAGTGCGGAATAAAAACAGTGTTGACTGACAGTGCGGAATAAAAACAGTGTTGACTGACAGTGCGGAATAAAAACAGTGTTGACTGACAGTGCGGAATAAAAACAGTGTTGACTGACAGTGCGGAATAAAAACAGTGTTGACTGACAGTGCGGAATAAAAACAGTGTTGACTGACAGTGCGGAATAAAAACAGTGTTGACTGACAGTGCGGAATAAAAACAGTGTTGACTGACAGTGCGGAATAAAAACAGTGTTGACTGACAGTGCGGAATAAAAACAGTGTTGACAGTGCGGAATAAAAACAGTGCTGAATAAAAACAGTGCTGAATAAAAACAGTGCTGAATAAAAACAGTGCTGAATAAAAACAGTGCTGAATAAAAACCGTGTTGACTGACAGTGCGGAATAAAAACAGTGTTAGTGCTGAATAAAGACAGTGCTGAATAAAACAGTGTTGACAGTGCTGAATAAAAACAGTGTTGACAGTGCTGAATAAAAACAGTGTTGACTAAAAACAGTGCTGACAGTGCTGAGTAAAAACAGTGCTTACAGTGCTGAATAAAAACCATGTTGACAGTGCAGAATAAAAACAGTGTTGACTGACAGTGCAGAATAAAAACAGTGCTGAATAAAAACAGTGTTGGCAGTACTGAATAAAAACAGTGCTGAATAAAAACAGTGTTGACAGTGCAGAATAAAAACAGTGCAGAATAAAAACTGTGTTGACAGTGCAGAATAAAAACTGTGTTGACAGTGCAGAATAAAAACTGTGTTGACAGTGCAGAATAAAAACTGTGTTGACAGTGCAGAATAAAAACTGTGTTGACAGTGCAGAATAAAAACTGTGTTGACAGTGCTGAATAAAATCTCACTCATAATAAACAGCAGCTCTTTGCTGTATTCTATGACAGTCTCTCCCTGGTCATGGTTTTAAAAATGATGAAATCTTTCGTAGACTAGTGTGCTGTGGGCTCGTTGAAGCTGTAGGAATGATGATTTGAGCTATCCGATTGGCCAGTGCGGTAGGCACACTTGATGTAGCCACAGCTCTCCTGGTCCACCGGGTAGGCAGAGTTTGTTCCTTCAGACAACTTATGACTCAAAATGGGCACAATTTGCCTACCTGGCACGCAGGACTTCTGAATCAAGTGCACCTACCGCCAACAGCTTAGAATTAATTTTAAAACATTAGAAAGGATCACAAGGCTTTATCGAAATGTCTGGTAATCGACTTGGAATGCCTTGGCGATCGACCGGTTGGTGTCCACTGAGCTAGACTGTGTATTCCCCTCTGAAAATACCCAATGTGCTGTTTGTCAAACGGTGTAACTATCCCACCACTATCATCAGCAGTATGACCAGTGTCCTCAGCCATCTGAGCCACTGGGAGAAATGTATTTAGCTCAGAACACACCCCTCTGCTCCTAGAAGGCATTGAGTGGACTCTTCCGAGCCTCTATAGACACAGGGAAAGTCCAGTCTCAGTGCTGAACACTTCGGGGTTGATTTTTATCGCTACTGTCTGTATACGAGGCTATACGTGTTTTGGCTGCAGACTTGTTTGTTTATGAGTAACCTCCCCGGGGGTCTCGATGTACTCCTCCCTCCTCCCCCTTACCCGATCCCCCAAGGAACTCCCCCGTCCTCCACATACATTGATCTGGCCACAGAAATAGCACCACTCAGCTGAGAGAGAGAGACAGAGATGGGGGGAGATGGAGAGAGAGACGGAGAAACATTGAGAGAGGTCTCTAAGAACGGATGCGACAATATGGGGGAGGACATTTTAGGGACCATTCAGACAGAGAAGAGTTGGGTTGAGAAAGGCAGCCTGCTTCATGTAAGAAAAATACACAGAAAAGAGAACGATCTTGTCATCTCTTGTGAGTTTCTGAAGGAGTTTGGAGGTTTACAAAGTTTAGAACATTTTGGATGTTTTGACGGGTGGAAAGGAGGCTGAAGGGGAGAGGAGCGGAGATGAAGGGGAAGGGGAAGGGGGTGGAGAATGAAGTGGAGAGGTGAGGTGAAGGGGAGAGGTGAGGGGAAGGAGAGAGGTGAGGGGAAGGAGAGAGGTGAGGTGAAGGGGAGAGGTGAAGTGAGGTGAAGGGGGGTGAGATGAAGGGGAGGTGGAGGTGAGGTGAAGGGGAGAGGAGGTGAAGGGGAAAGGATGTGAGGTGGAGGGGAGAGGAGGTGAAGGGGAGAGGAGGGGAGAGGAGGTGAAGGGGAGAGGAGGTGGAGGGGAGAGGAGGGGGAGGGGAGAGGAGGTGAAGGGGAGAGGAGGTGAAGGGGAAGGAGGTGGAGGGGAAAGGATGTGGAGGGGAGAGGAGGTGATGGGGAGAGGAGGTGGAGGGGAGAGGAGGTGAAGGGGAGGGGAGAGGAGGTGAAGGGGAGAGGAGGTGAGGAGATGAAGGGGAAAGGATGTGAGGTGGAGGGGAGAGGAGGTGATGGGGAGAGGAGGTGATGGTGAGGTGAAGGGGAAAGGAGGTGAGGTGGAGAGGAGGTGAGATGAGGGGGAGAGGAGAGGAGGTGATGGGGAGAGGAGAGGAGGTGAGGTGATGGGGAGAGGAGAGGAGGTGAGGTGAAGGGGAGAGGAGGTGAGGTGAAGGTGAGGTGATGGGGAGAGGAGAGGAGGTGAGGTGATGGGGAGAGGAGGTGAGGTGAAGGGCAGAGGAGGTGATGGGGAGAGGAGGTGAGGTGAAGGGAGAGGGGGGTGAAGGGGAGAGGTGAGGTGAAGGGGAGAGGTGAGGTGAAGGGGAGAGGTGAGGTAAAGGGGAGAGGTGAGGTAAAGGGGAGAGGTGAGGTAAAGGGGAGAGGTGAGGTGAAGGTGGTAAAGGGGAGAGGACGTTAGGTGAAGGGGAGAGGTGGTGAAGGGGAGAGGGAGAGGGGGTCAAAGGGGAGAGGGGGTGGGGTGAAGGGGAGAGGGGGTGGGGTGAGGTGGAGGAGAGAGGAGGTGAGGTGGTGAGGTGAAAGAAGGTGAGGTGAAGGTGAGGTGGAGAGGTGAGGTGAAGGGGGGGAGGAGGTGATGGGGGAGGAGGTGAGGTGAAGGGGTGGGGGTGGGGGGTGAAGGGGAGAGGAGAGGAGGTGAAGGGGAGAGGGGGTGGGGTGAAGGGGAGAGGAGAGGGGGTGAAGGGGAGAGGAGAGGAGGTGAAGGGGGTGGGTGAAGGGGAGAGGGGTGGGTGAAGGGGAGAGGAGGTGGGTGAAGGGGTGAGGTGAGGTAAAGGGGAGAGGCTAGGTGAAGGGGAGAGGGGGTGGGGTGAAGGGGTGAGGTGAGGTGAAGGGGAGAGGAGGTGAGGTGGAGGAGAGCGGATGTGAGGTGGAAGGGAGAGGTGAGGTGAAGGGGAGAGGTGAGGGGGTGAGGTGAATGGGAGAGGGGGTGAGGTGAAGGTGGGGAGAGGAGAGGAGGTGAAGTGAAGGTGGGATGAGGGGAAGGGGAGAGGAGGTGAAGGGGAAAGGATGTGAGGTGGAGGGGAGAGGAGGTGGAGGGGAGAGGAGGTGGGTGGAGGGGAGAGGGGGTGGGTGGAGGGGAGTGGGGGTGGGTGAAGGGGAGATGAGGTGGAGGTGGAGGGGAGAGGGGGTGGGTGAAGGGGAGAGGAGGTGAAGGGGAGAGGCTAGGTGAAGGGGAGAGGAGGTGAGGTAAAGGGGAGAGGAGGTGAGGTGGAGGTGAGGTGGAGAGGTGAGGTGGAGGGGAGAGGTGAGGTGGAGGGGAGAGGTGAGGTGGAGGGGAGAGGTGAAGTGAAGGAGAGGTGAAGTGAAGGGGACGTTAGGTGAAGTGGAGAGGACGTTAGGTGAAGGGGAGAGGTAAGGTGAGGGGGTGAGGTGAAGGGGAGAGGGGGTGAGGTGAAGGTGGGGAGAGGAGAGGAGGTGAAGTGAAGGTAGGATGAGGGGAAGGGGAGAGGAGGTGAAGGGGCGAAGAGGTAAGGGGAGAGGAGGTGAAGGGGAAAGGATGTGAGGTGGAGGGGAGAGGAGGTGGAGGGGAGAGGAGGTGGAGGGGAGAGGGGGTGGGTGAAGGGGAGAGGGGGTGGGTGAAGGGGAGAGGAGGTGAAGGGGAGAGGAGGTGAAGGGGAGAGGAGGTGAAGGGGAGGTAAAGGGGAGAGGCTAGGTGAAGGGGAGAGGAGGTGAGGTAAAGGGGAGAGGAGGTGAGGTGGAGAGGTGAGGTGGAGGGGAGAGGTGAGGTGAAGGGGACGTGAGGTGGAGGGGAGAGGTGAGGTGAAGGGGACGTGAGGTGAAGGGGAGAGGACGTTAGGTGAAGGGGAGAGGACGTTAGGTGAAGGGGAGAGGGAGAGGAGGTCAAAGGGGAGAGGGGGTGGGGTGAAGGGGAGAGGGGGGTGGGGTGAAGGGGTGAGGTGAGGTGAAGGGGAGAGGAGGTGAGGTGGAGGGGAGAGGTGAGGTGAAGGGGAGAGGAGGTGAGGTGGAGGGGAGAGGTGAGGTGAAGGGGGGGAGGAGGTGATGGGGAGAGGTGAAGGGGAGGGAGGTGAAGGGGAGAGGAGGTGAAGGGGAGAGGAGGTGAAGGGGAGAGGAGGTGAAGGGGAGAGGGGGTGGGTGAAGGGGAGAGGAGGTGTGGTGAAGGGGAGAGGAGGTGAGGTGAGGTGGAAGGGAGAGGTGAGGTGAAGGGGGAGGAGGTGAGGTGAAGGGGAGAGGTAAGGTGAGGGGGTGAGGTGAAGGAGAGGGGGTGAGGTGAAGGTGGGGAGAGGAGAGGAGAGGAAGTGAAGGTGGGATGAGGGGAAGGGGAGAGAAGGGGAAAGGAGGTGGGGTGAAGGGGAGAGGGGGTGGGGTGAAGGGGAGAGGGGTGGGGTGAAGGGGAGAGGGGGTGGGGTGAAGGGGAGGGGTGGGGTGAAGGGGAGAGGGGTGGGGTGAAGGGGAGAGGGGTGGGGTGAAGGGGAGAGGGGTGAGGTGAAGGGGAGAGGAGGTGGGGTGGGGGAAGGGGAGAAGGGGTGGGGGTGAAGGGGAGAGGGGGTGGGGTGAAGGGGAGAGGGGGTGAAGGGGAGAGGGGGTGAATGAGAGACAGGGAGTAAGCAGAAAGCTGACATCATGGCCTCTGTGTGCGTGACAGAGGGGAAGGCATAGCTGCAGTTGAGATCAGGTGAAACTGAGAGCCTCTGAGAGAAGGAAGGAAAGAGGGGGAGCGAGAGGAGAGGGGAGGATGGAGAGAACTGAAGGCTAGAAGAAGTGTTGGGGCACAGAAATAGGCGGCAGGACTTCTTTCCATCTACTACCTGAGATAGAGTGCGGAGTGAGGGAAGAGGTAGAAGAAGGAGAGAAGAGCGTAAAAGAGACAGTGAGAAAGAGGAAGATCTGAAGGTGAAAAGATCAGCATTGAGGTCATGAAGACAGACATTTCCAGCCTTGAAGGTAGAGCTGGAGAGGAGGAGAGGAGAACGAAGGAAAGTATCAGAGGAAGCAGACAAGCCTGAGAAAAGGTGACCGGAACGAGAAGTTGAGAGGAGGAAGGAGGGAGATGAAAGAAGAGGGTTGCTATGGAGGAGAGAGACAGCGAGAGACATGGTACTGCCAGGAGGTTTTCATCCAGAGAACCCTATGGAAGAGAAAGTGTATGTTGATATCTGCTTACTTCAGTTCAATGCTGTCATCATTTTGGGGGGGAATTCAGCTCAATGCTGTCATATTTTCCCAGTATTATGGTGATTGACTTGGCTGTCTATGTTGATGTGGAAATGTCTTTCTCTCTCTGTTCTCCTCAGTCTCTCGTATATTTTCTCTCTCTCCCTTTCCCTCAATGCTGTTCCCGTCTTCTTCTTTCACATCAATGTCAACCGAACTCTTTCTTTTTTGTTTTAGGTTCTCTCTCTCATGTAGTCTCTCATGCAATGTCGATCTATCTCACACTAACCACTCTCACAGATTCCTTTCTCCCTCGTTCTCGCGTTTGCAGTGTCTCTCCATCCCACTCTCTCCTGCAGTTTCTCTCCTCTCTCTCTCTCTCTCTCTCTCTCTCTCTCTCTATGTAGGTGGGTCTTAAGTGAGACTTCAGTCACCGCAGCTGAGCTGTACTTTACTGGGCTTTAGATGCTAAGTGTGGTGCAGTGGAGAAATGATGATGGGGAAGCCACTTTCACAGAGCCACAGCCGATGTACCGCTAGTCTAGCTTCCTGCCTGCCCACCTAGCTTGCTGCTTGGCTGCTTACGGAGCCGCGGTCGGCCAAACAGGCCCCTATAATCCAAATTCCCAAGCATGGCCACATTAAGGATATTTCTCCACATGATGAAACCTGCTCTACTCTACTGTTTACGACACACACAAGCAATTTTCTCCCTCTCTCTTTCTCTCTCTCAGGGTGCGACGAGTTCTCTCTCTCTTTCCCTCCGTCCTTCACAGCATCTGTTCATCCCCCCTGTCAGCCATCACATTTATACCTCCACAGACAGGGATGAAAAGATCATCAAATGGCTATAATAGCACCTCAAACGGGCTTCTTTCCACCCCTAATAAACTCAGCTAATCAAAAGTTATTGTGGCACTCTGAGAAGCGCCGTAAAAATAGCAATTAGATAAGTGTGGGGAGGCAGTTTCACTGGGAGCGGGCATCAGGTTGGACCCGGTGAAATGATTTTATGAGGTTTTCATACAAGAACAGCTAGGGACCATAAACTCGGTGTTGGGACTCAAATCAAATCAAATGTTGTTGGTCACATACGCGTGGCTAGCAGATGTTAATGCGAGTGTAGAGAAATGCTCGTGCTTCTAGTTCCAACAGTGCCGTAATATCCAACAAGTAACCTAACAATTCCCCAACAACTACCTAATACACACAAATCTAAAGGGGTGAGTGAGAATATGTACATGTCAGTATATGGATGAGCGATGGCCGAGCGCCATAGGCAAGGTGCAGTGGATGGTATAAAATACAGTATATACATGCGATATGAGTAATGTAAGATATGTAAACATTATTAAAGTGACTAGTGATCCATCACAGTGTTAACTGTGATGTGTCTGGACTCCTGCAGTGGGACTGTCCACATCACAGATTTGCAGCGCTCTTTAAATGTCCCCATATCGAGAGACTGTTAGAGTCGTGTCATACACAGGCAGAATTTAGAATCACGTGCGTGTTTGTCTTAGTTTGTAAGTAGGCAAGTAGAATTGCACAGTAGAGGTGGGAGTTTATATTTTTCCTGGTTATCAGAGGTGCGGCGAGAATGGCATAACTTGGGACAAACATTTTGTGGTACGGTGAATGTACTTGTTTAGGACCTACACCTCCGTTCAAAAGTTTGGGGTCACTTAGAAATGTCCTTGTTTTTAAAATAACATCCAATTGATCAGAAATACAGTGTAGGCATGGTTAATGTTGTAAATGACTATTGTAGCTGGAAACGGCAGATTTTCTTATGGAATATCTACATAGGCGTACATTGCCCATTATCAGCAACCATCACTTCTGTGTACCAATGGCACGTTGTGTTAGCTAATCCAAGTTTATCATTTTAAAAGGCTAATTGATCATTAGAAAACCCTTTTGCAATTATGTTAGCACAGCTGAAAACTGTTGTTTTGATTAAAGAAGCAATAAAACTGTCCTTCTTTAGACGAGTTGAGTATCTGGAGCATCAGCATTTGTGGGTTCGATTACAGGCTCAAAATGGCCAGAAACAAAGTAATTTCTTATAAAACTCGTTAGTCTATTCTTGTTCTGAGAAATGAAGGCTATTCCATGCGAGAAATTGCCAAGAAACTGAAGATCTCGTTCAACGCTGTGTACTACTCCCTTCACAGAACAGCACAAACTGTCTCTAACCAGAATAGAAAGAGGAGTGGGAGGCCCCGGTGCACAACTGAGCAAGAGGACAAGTACATTAGAGTGTCTAGTTTGAGAAACACACGCCTCACTAGTCCTCAACTGGCAGCTTCATTAAATAGTACCCGCAAAACACCAGTCTCAACGTCAACAGCGAAGAGGCGACTCCGGGATGCTGGCCTTCTAGGCAGAGTTCCTCAGTCCAGTGTCTGTGTTCTTTTGCCCATCTTAATTGTTTATTTTTATTGGCCAGTCTTAGATATGGCTTTTTCTTTGCAACTCTGCCTAGAAGACCAGCATCCCGGAGTTGCCTCTTCACTGTTGAGGTTGAGACTGGTGTTTTGTGCTTTTCTTTCAAAAACAAGGCCATTTCTAAGTGACACCAAACTTTTGAATGGTAGAGTATGTTGTGTATGGTGGTGTTTGTGGTTTGTTGCTGCACACAAGTTTGACAGTGTGCCCAGGTAGAGAGGATGATTTAAGAGGCTTGAACAGAAGTGAGGGGGGATGGGGTGGATGTGAGATTTAAAGGGATGAGGAGGGAGAGAAGAGAGGGAGGTAAAGGAGGAGAGAGGGAGGGAGAGAATCTGTTGAATAATTCAGCGCCCCCTGTCTGTGTGAGTTAGCATCAACACAGTCTGTGCAACCCCAAAAGACCCTCCCGTACACATCTGCAAAACAACTCAAATGTACACACACACACACACACACACACACACACACACACACACACACACACACACACACACTCAAATACACCACACACCCTTCCTTTCTCTCAGTAAGTGTGAATTATTCAGTTGGTGGGGAGAAGAGAGCTGTGTGGGTTGGTGCTGTGACAGCAGGTGACCCTGTAGCAGGAAGAAAGGACATGGTGCCTCCCTCTCCTCTCTGCTCTCTTTGCTCTGCTCTCTTCTCCTCTGCTCTGCTCTTGCTGTCTTCTCCTCTGCTCTCCTCTTTCTGTCTTCTCCTCTCTTCTTCTCTGCTCTCCTCTCTTCTCCTCTGTTCTCCTCTTGCTATCTCCTCCTCTCTTCTCCTCTGCTCTCCTCTCTTTTCTGCTCTCTTCTCCTATGCTCTCCTCTCTTCTTCTCTTCTCCTCTGCTCTCTTCTCCTCTGCTCTCTTCTCCTCTCTTCTCTGCTCTGCTCTCCTCTGCTCTGCTCTCCTCTCCTCTTGCTATCTTCTCTGCTCTCCTCTTGCTATCTTCTCTGCTCTCCTGTCCTCTGCTCTCTTCTCCTCTGCTCTCCTCTTGCTCTCTTCTCTGCTCTCCTCTGCTCTCTTCTCCTCTGCTCTCCTCTGCTCTCTTCTCCTCTGCTCTGCTCTGCTCTGCTCTGCTCTGCTTTCCTCTCCTCTCCTCTCCTCTTACTGCCTTCTCTCCTCTTGTTGTCTTCTCTCCTCTTGCTATCTTCTCCTCTCCTCTCGCTATCCTCTCCTCTCCTCTTACTGCCTTCTCTCCTCTTGCTATCTTCTCTCCTCTCCTCTCCTCTCATCTCCTCTTGCTGCCTTCTCTCCTCTTGCTGTCTATCTCCTTTTGCAGAGCAGAGGAGAAGATTGCAGAGAGGAGAGGGAGGCACCATGTCCTTTCTTCCTGCTTCAGGGTCACCTGCTGTCTCTCCTCTGCTCTCTTCTCATATGCTCTCTTCTCCTCTCCTCTGCTCTGCTCTCTTCTCCTATGCTCTCTTCTCCTCTCCTCTGCTCTGCTCCTCTGCTCTCTTCTCCGCTCTCTTCTCCGCTCTCTTCTCCTCTCTTCTCTCCTCTCTGCTCTCATAAAACACTCATCTTTACATTGCATAGACTCTGTTCGCATTACAAAGTACTGTATATCCAACCTCTTTTGTTGTAAAATGATCACATGGTTTAAACTTGTTCCAGTATCTCCTCCTTACTCTCTCCATGTTCCTTTCCTGACAGCCCGACCTGGAAGAGATCGAGTCTGCACAGGAAGTGCTTGCCAGGGCAGCAGCCACGGGCCTATTGGACGGGATCGATTCCAACAATCCAACCAGGAAGGAGAGGCGTGGCCGACAGACCCACCAGGCACCAATCAGTCACGCCCGCTCAGCTCATACACGCCCACACGCCACCGCCAGCAGCCAATCCAGAGTCATGGAGTTCCTTAACCGTGAGACCAAGGGTAGTAGCTCCGCCACTATGGTGGGGTCGACCAATGGAGGTCTGTCGCAACGAGGTCAGTTCATTCACACACACAGTTTCACTCCTTACACATGCATACTCAACTGCTCTTTCTGTGTCGTACTAGTCCAAAGGCCCTCGAGCTATCTCACTCTCTCTTCTCCATCTCTTCCTTTCGCCTCATTCCTCTCTCACAATCCACAATCCCCCTCTTCCTCTTTCTCTGTCCTCTAGGTAAAGCCAAGCCTGCTCGCCGACGCCCTCCCAAGCCCTCCCTCTCCAACAGTACCTCCTACACCTCCCCTTACTCCGCCCCTAACCCCGCCTCCAGCCTCTCCAGGAAGAATCAGACCTGCCTCATCAACACTGCAGCCGCATACAACAACCGCCACTCGCCTAACGCTACAGACCCCAACCCCCCTGCTGCCCCTCTCACCCCCCTGGTTCACCCTGGCCCCCCTAAGGGACGTCAGGAGGTGCTGCGCCCCGTGGCCCTCACCCTGCCCCCGGTCCTGTTCCCTGGGTACTCCCCCCTGGCCAGACAGATACGGAACCTCCCTCCGCCTCCCCAGAGGTCCAACCCCACCCTGCCTTACTACCAGTGGAAGACCTCACCCCCCCAGGTGCCCCTGATCAAGTCCTCTGGTAGTGTCAACGAAAAGCCTGTCGTCAAACACCCTCGCCCCTGGCTCTGACACGGCACACAGGACAATACTTCAGGCAAATACACCCTCAAATACTGAAGACAAAAAACACACTACCATACACTAAAATATAGAATACATGTTACACACATACACACACACATATACATACATATATATATATACATATATATACACACACACAGTGTCCATAGTGCTGTCACTAGTATAGTTTTAAAGCAAAAACAATAAAGCACCTTTAAAGTCATTTCACTTTAATACTTTTCGTATGTGTCATAAAACAAGTATGCCATAGTCTCAAGTATACAGTAATTGTATATTTTTACAGTAGTGCCAATTACCAAATATGTGATTTCATGACTTCAATGACTTGACCCATTACATGAGAAAATAAACCTGCACTTTCAAGACCTTCCTTTGTATTGCATTTATTTTCACAACAGATCACAATTACATGGTGTAGAGATGAGTGAAGAACAGAGCACATGAATCACACTATTTTCACGTATGTTTTTAACATTGGAGTGGATTGCATTCACAGAGTTGAGTTAGAGTGTAGAGAGGTGTACCTGGGTCCTAAAGGAGACAGTGGGCGGTCAGCTCTCCATAGTTGGGTGAATGTGTGTGTGTGTGTGTGTTTGTGAGTGGGGACAGGTTTAGATAGGTGCTCTGCACAAAGGTCTAACTCTACCAGACTATCTCCATAATGACACCCTCCTCTGTAACCTCTCTCTCTCCCCCCTCACATTCAGATTACAAACACGTGAAATACCAACACCACCCCATTCCTCCCTCTCACCTCATCTCCAACCTGGGGTACAATCATTACTTTACAATAATTATAGTACAATCTGAGCACCCCTCCTCAAGGGTAACATTGGTTCAGTCCGTTATGTGAGCCAGATTGGATGGAATACATTGGCTCCCGTGTTCTGTACACTCCCTGTCTCTGTTAGGACATCATGGCTGTATCGTCCGTCACATGACACGTCTCTATTGGAGTCTGGTGCTCAAAGGTTGCCAGGTCGGGTAGAAGAGGTGGATGGTGGCGTTTGGTCAGTGGCCTTGTCCGTAGCGATCGGCTTTTACCATGACGACGAGACAGACGTCTTAAGGAGACCCTTGTGTGTGTGTGGCCCGTTCTGGAATGCTACTCAGTTTGGCACTGTGATGGGAACAGGGCAGCTCTCACTGTGTACAAGAAGTTTAAAAAGAAAAAGTGTGGATAAACAAACACACATTCAGTGTGGGCTTCCTGATGCAACAAAGCCAGCACTCAATGGGGATTGGTTATTTTTCTCAGGTATGTCCAGTGTGTCTCAGTATTAGTTTAAAGCCTGCGTCACAGGAAGCAATTTGGACGCAATTTAAATCGCATGCAACATCCAATCCTGTTATACATCACATCATAGTTTCATAAATAATTTGTTCTCCCTACAGTTTTCAGTCTTTTGCTTCGCCCACGATTGGCTCATGTTGCCGACAATCCCAACGCTGTGTTTAGACACGCCAATAACCAAGGCTTTCAAAACATGTGGCCCTTATTTTTCATCAGACGAGAAAGAATTCTTCAAATAAAAAGATACACTTACTGTAGCAGTTTTACACAGATTCATTCAGCTTTGGGTGCCTCCATCTGACTAAACTACACTTCCAGAGTTACCCTTCCACACAGGTGTTTGGAGCACGCTAGATAGCTAATTAGCACAGGTGGTCGCCTCTTGTCTGTTTTCGTTAAACAAACGCAGTAACATGGAGATATGGCCGTGTCGGAACACTAACCCTAACCCTAGCAAGGTGTGTAATCAAATTAACTTTTAATTTTTTAAAAATGTATTATTTCTCGATGATATGAAAGATAAGGTCCATACACCTCCAAAACTGTACCGCAAGCGACTCGTGTTAATGTTCAGATTGAGCATCGGGGCTCTTAACAAAACTCCCCCGTACAGAAGACGCCTTCATCCAATAACTCTTATGTATAATGTAATGAGAGTCATGATCAAGGGCTATGTTGTACCTAGCTAACTAAGCTAGCAACGAGCTAGCCTAGCTAGCGCAGTTCATGTTGGCCAATTTCAGTTGAAACTCGACAGATAAAGGTCTCGGTTCACTTTTAAAATGACATTTATTGACTGCCAGAGCATGTACATAAACCATGACTAGACAATGTTTTCCTGACATTTGGCATGTCTCTTTTGTTGTGGTTTGCAGCAACACTTACAGCTGTGTTGACATGACACCTGGGTCAGAGTTCCGTACGGAACGATATGACGAGTCATGTAAAAAAAAAATCCTGCTCACTGATTGGACACTGCATACAGTCAGTTGCGTGAAATAGGATTCATTTCTATCTTGCGATGCAATGCAACTAAGTTGCAGGCCCCCCAAAATGTGGGGGGTGACACACTGGGCAACACAGGTGCAACTTTGTTGCAAGCAACATAAATTGTATCCAGAATGCTTTGTGTGACACCGGCTTAATACTCCATACAGCTCAGTGCCCGGTGAGGACAGCTGTGGCCTGGCTAAAGTAGGCAAGTCTCGCTATGACACAGCAGAGTTCAAAGCTCAATGGAAAGTTCCACTAGTGACGACCCATATTAACCTCACATCATTCTGCTGTATCTTGGCCTTCCTCTTCTTCTTCTGCAGATTAGTTCACTTTTTATTATTTTGAGCAGATACACATTTCCAGATCCATTCCTCCTTTGGTCTGCCCAGTGGTGTTAAGTTAACATATATGTACATCGTTGGTTACCATGGCTGGTATTGGTTAGGAGTGGTTGTAGGTCGTAGTTGTGGCGGCAGTGTGAGTGACAAAGCCAGGGGCTGTGGTAGGGGGTGTGGTCAGTGAGCTGTCCGTCATTGCTGAGGCAGTTCTGAGGGCGTTTTCTTTGTTTTCAGAGTGTCTATGAGAGACTGGACGCCACGCTTCACGCTGGTGGTCACCCGGCGCGTCACCGAGTCGGGGGGTGGGGAGGAGGAGCCAGCTCTCTGAGAGGGGGGGCGTGCCACCAGACACTTCTGATACCGCAGCTGAGGAAGAGGAGGAAGGGGGGGAGAGGAAAGTACATCAGAGTCTAACTCAACCACAACCCTAACACTAACTCTAGCTTCATGTCCACGTCTTGGTTCAACCCTAAACGTAGCCTCAACCACAACCTTAAACCAATCACAACCCTAACACTACCTCTAGCTTCATGTCCACTTCCTGGTTCAACCCTAAACGTAGCCTCAACCACAACCTTAAACCAATCACAACCCTAACACTACCTCTAGCTTCATATCCACTTCCTGGTTCAACCCTAAATGCAAGAACGAGGTAAAGAGGATAAGCAGACAATGTATATATACAGTATGTGTGTACACACAGTAGGTATGAGTAGGAGTCTCACCACGCAAGCAGCCTGCACGGCCTCAGACACACTGCCAGCGTTGGGGTCACACCAGAACACGTGGCACTGGAAGTGCTGGTTCCCAGAGTCCATGACGAAAGCAAAGGTGTGGATGTCCCGGCCCACTCCCATGAAGGACAGGAAACGCACGCGGCACTCCACCAGCACTTCCTCCTCCTCTTCCTGTCCAGGGGACCAATGGTTATAGAATATAGTGAATGTTCAGGTAGAAATGAAGACGTGTTTTTTGTCATGATGAGGGCAATGGGTCAAAGCAAGAAAAGCCAGGTTGGTTAAGATGAAATCAATATCTACAGTAGGTTTCAGTCCAGACGGATGAGATGTGAATCTGTTGTTTCACATGCGGTTGCCAAATGGATAACAAATGCAAATCATGAATGTGGTTCAGAGATAATCCACAGGTACGGGAAGAAGATCTGCTACTTGCCTTCTCCTTGATGACAGCCACAGTGGCGTCAGCCACACTCAGTATGACAGGGGTCCAGTCCTCTTTTCCTGTGGAGGACACCAGGCTCTCTATAGCCCCGTTGATGATGTCCATGCCTGGAGGGGGGGGGGGGAAGAGAGCGAGGTGGTGAAACCTGAGTTTGTTTTCTAACTCCAGTAGAGTGGCGGTCGGTGCCGTTTAAGATGAGTTCAATAGAACATTGATAGATTTAGACTACAACACGATACTCACATTTTCCCTGTACCCATCATGAGGTCGTTACAATTTAGCCTATGAATGAAAGTTTACAACATAGGTGCACAGGTCGAGAGAACATGTTTAAATAATCAGGGTGACAGAGAGTGACTCATTGGATACCGCCTTGCACGCTTTCGACTGGATCTAGCTGATATAGGGTGTAATCATTAGTCCAACCATTGCCAACAAGAGTTTCTATTGGACAAATTCAGGTATATTTAGCCCCATTTCGTTCCGTTCGCTTCTGTTTAAGAAACGTTTTTAAACAGAATTTGGCGGTAGGAATACACCTCTGATCACATGCAAACACAGTTCACTTTCATAGCAGCCACATACAAACAGCATGATCACTTGCTCATTGTATTCCTTCTCGCTTCAACGCGCTCTCCTCCTCTCACCTTTTCCCTTCGCTTGTGGACTTCAGTTCACAACACATCAGCTGTCTGTGACCAGGCAAAAAAACTTTCCAAGCCAAACCTTCATATCATAATTGCTAACAACTACACACAGCCTACGTCTTTGTCCCCATATTAGCTAATGTCATAGTCGATATAGCAACTAGAATTAACGTGTTAGTAAACCCGCTACAATCATGCAGTGTACAGTCAGAAAGCAGTTTAGCAGTGGGCCCCGGTGGCAATAAATTAATAAAACCAAAAGCTTACTTTGACTTGTAAGAGTTTCTGTGTGGGATAGCAATAGCTAACATAGCATCCCTCTCTGTTTGAGCAGGGTGTTTGAGTAGGCTAAACTGGCTAGATGCATAAACTAGCTAAGCAAGTGAAAGTGAAAAAAATACTATGAGAAATATAGCTAGCTTTCTCTCTCCCTCTCTCTCTTGCTTCTCTTTCATTTTTGAAGAATTTAATTTGCTCAAAACTATTCAGCTATTGTCTGTATCTTTCAGTCAACTACTCACCACATTGTATGCATTGCAGTCTAGCTAGCTATATCTTATTCTTTCAGTACTAGATTCATTATCTGATCCTTTGATTGGGTAGACAACATGTCAGTTCCTGCTGCAAGATAGGTTGGAGGACATCCTCCGTAAGTTGCCAGAATTACTGTGTAAGTCTATGGAAGGGGGTGAAAACCAGGAACCTCCTAGGTTTTGTATTGAAGTCAATGTACCCAGAAGAGGACGGAAGCTAGCTGTCCTCTAGCTACACTATGGTGCTACCCTACAAAATGCTGTTGAAGCTACTGTAGACCTTCATAGCAAAACAGTGTGTTTTAATAAATTATTTGATGACGTGAATATATTTAGTATAGTTTAATCTAAAAAGGATAACTGTAATGTTTCACTATTTAGATTTTTTGGTCATCTCCTTGTTCCTCTGAGGAGCCTTCACTGCTCCAGTATGTGTACAGGTGTATGGACCATGATTAACAGAACAATTCAGGTGGTTAGGTACGGCTGTATATGTAGCGTCCTTACTTCTCTTACCTATGGGGCGAGACACAGACGTCATCCCCAGGTAGTTCACATTGAACTTCTGCACCAGCTCAGTCTTTGGGACGGGAAACTCTGTGGGAGAATACACACATCAGACACGACACACACACACACACACACACACACACACACACACACACACACACACACACACACACACACACACACACACACACACACACACACACACACACACACACACACTACAAAGGATGTCCAAGCAGACTCAGGCAAAGACATGTCCAAACAGGCTTGTTAGTCTAAAATACAAAAATAAACCGATTCTTGTGTGAATATTTGAATATTTCAGATGCTATTGCATCTAATTAGGTCATATGAAAAAACAACTGAAGATGGTTATTCATACAAGTGTGCAGAGCTTCAGAGGGGCTGTTTTGATAAATGCTCGGCTCAAAAACAAAGTGTATTTACAGGGTGGCCTGAAGGGCGGGAGGTCTTCTATCCCTCTGTCCATCCTAACACAGAGAAGAGTGTAAAGACCAACACCCCGGATAAAGGACAGAACAGGAGTTCGTCTACTTCCTATTACACTCTGCCAGAGGGTCGGGGAGAAACAAGGGATGGAATGAAAGGAGGTGAGAGACAGTGGAGGGATCTGATAGTGGAGTACATAGGCGGTTTGGTCGTGGTAGCGAGTAGCGAGTGAGCGATGTTCGTCCAATGAGCGCTTTGATCTCTCAACAGGGGTTTGCTGAGCGTTAGGGCTGGCTACGACTCAACACTAATTGGCTTTTAATGAGGTGAGCTGCTCCTGTGAGCTCAGAGCCCATCCATGATTTTTACTCCATGCACAGAATAAAAGTTTTTCCCCCCGCAGTCAGCAGATCCTGACACAAAAGCTGAAGTTATGGGATGAATTGTTATTTTATTATCTATAATAATTGGTTTAGTACTTTTGGTAATGTGTCATGAGATGTTGTACTGTTGTCAGCATAATTCAGGCTTAAGTGAACCAAGCACAGCTTTTTCATTAACAAGTGTTTGCATTCAGTTCTGGATTCATAAGGGGGGTTTTTTCATTTGCCGTGAAACACTCATGAAATACACACAGAGGGTGAAACAAATCAAGTTATAACGCTCAACTCCAATTCTGTAAACAGATCACAATTAATGAATAGTACGTGTGTGTGTGTGTGTGTGTGTGTGTGTGTGTGTGTGTGTGTGTGTGTGTGTGTGACCAAGCCCCTTACCCTGGAGCGGAACATCGGAGCCTGTTTGGGATGAGCTGCAGGCAGCAGCCTTCGCACTCTTCCTCTCAGCCATAATCTGGAGGTAGAGAGGAGTGGGGGAGTTCGGGAGAGTCAGACGGGGGAAGAGAGGGGGGGGATACGATGGTAATGTGAAACAAAGAAATTCAAAGCGTTTAAACTTCAAACTCAGAAAGAAGCACAGGGCATTATGTGTTCTTTGAACTAAAATGTAGACATATTTCCTAATGAATGTATCTCTCTCCGTTTCTCTTCTCGATCTCTCCGTGGTCTTATACTGCAGCAGAGCAGCCACGCTCCTTACGGGCGCTGTAATGTGCTGCACTCCCTTCCAGATAGTTGATTAATTGTAGGTGCCATTAATCAAAGTCTATGGTGAGTCTGCAACTCTCTTCTCACAGGGGAACAAACACACACACACACACGTATGTATGTACACAGGCAGGCAGGTAGGCACACACACACACACACACACAGACACACTGCACACCAACAGAGGCTGAGGTCAGTAAGTTTTCACACTGCAGTAGGAATTGTTTTAAATAGACAATGTGGAGTGTGGGACTTATTTACTAGCGCACAATGAGTGACTGTTTGGGATGATTCATTTACTTCTGTATGGGACTGCCAGGCCAACAACATATTGAGTAATAGCTGAGAAACACTGAGACAAGATGTTGAGCTTTTTTCCAAAGTGGGTCACCATCTCTCTTGTCAGAAAGCAGATCACAAACAACAGACAAGGAGACTACCTTTATTTTGCTGAGTGAATTGTCCTTTTCAAGGTCATGCCTGGTCTAAAGCCTACAGGCCGTCGAAGCTGTCAGTGTCTAGAACAGTGAAACTGGTCTAGTCTCCATGTGCATGATACATTCGTAAGGAACAGGACATTCAGCAGGGACCGGGAATGAGTAGCAGCAGTTTAGCAGTCTCCTCTCCTCGCCACTGCTACATAACGAACGTAGGTTACGCCTTTCAGGGCTAGCGCTTCCTTAACCCTGAGTGGGGTTAAAACACTCCCCCACCCTCCCCTCAACCTCACAACCGCCCGCCCCAGGGCAGATCCAATGGTGATGTTGGTGGCGGGTACACATACTGTAAGCAGGATTGCAATTTGACCAAAATGAGGTGTGTACTTCTTTCTACTCCCTCGACTTGAATTTAAAGGACAGAGCATTTCTGTGAGAATGCCCACTCACCTTGGAACAGATTTCGTGGAGACTCGTTGCTATGGCTTCTGCAGGGGTATCACATCGAAACACATGGCATTTCAACACCCGTGTGTTTTTGTCTCTCGCCACATAGGCAAAGTCCCTATAGAAGGGATAGAAGATATCGTATGAGACATGAATACGTGTCATATTCACATGTATGTGTATGGCAGGTAATTAAATACGTTAGAATAGCATCGGTATATTTTGACATGATGAATGTTGGTGAAAGGCATGGGATAGCAGACAGACGTTTCCACTTTCTACTACTATGAAATTCAGACAACTTGACTTCTTCCACATTTTGTTAGGTTACAGCCTTATTCAAAAATTGTTTAAAAATTGTCCCCCCCCCCTCATCAATCTACACACAATACCCCTTAATGACAAAGCAAAAACAGGTTTTAAGAATGTTTGCAAATGTGTATATATACATACATATATATATATATATATATATATATATATATATATAAGATATATATCACATTTACATAAGTATTCAGACCCTTTACTCAGTACTTTGTTGAAGCCCCTTTGGCAACGATTACAGCCTCGAGTCTTCTTGGGTATGACCCTACAAGCTTGGCACACCTGTATTTGGGGAGTTTCTCCCATTATTCTCTCCAGATCCTCTCAAGCTCTGTCAGGTTGGATGGGGAGCGTCGTCTCTCCAGAGATGTTCGATTGGGTTCAAGTCCAGGCTCTGTATGGGCCACTCAAGGATATTCAGAGACTTGTCCCGAAGCTACTCCTGCATTGTCTTCACTGTGTGCTTAGGGTCATTGTCCTATTGGAAGGTGAACTGTTCCCCCAGTCTGATGTCCTGAGGCTTTCATCAAGGATCTCTCTGTACTTTGCTCCGTTCATCTTGCCTCAATCCTGACTAGTCTCACAGTCCCTGCCGCTGAAATACACCCCTACAGCATGATGCTGCCACCACCATGCTTCACCGTAGGGATAGTGCCAGGTTTCCTTCATACGTGACACTTGACATTCAGGCTAAAGAGTTGAATCTTGGTTTCATCAGACCAGAGAATCTTGTTTCTCATGGTCTGAGAGTCTTTAGGTGCCTTTTGGCAAACTCCAAGAGGGCTGTCGTGCCTTTTAGGCTTCCGTCTGGCCACTCTACCATAAATGCCTGATTGGTGGAATGCTGCAGAGATGGTTGTCCTTCTGGAAGGTTCTCCCATCTCCACAGAGGAACTCTAGAGCTCTGTCAGAGTGACCATCGGGTACTTGCTCACCTCCCTTACCAGGGCCCTTCTCCCCCGATTTCTCAGTTTGGCCGGGCGGCGAGCTCGAGGATGAGTCTCGGTGGTTCCACTGTGCTCTTGGGGACCTTCAATGCTGCAGAAATGTTTTGGTACCCTTCCTGTTTTGGTACCAATCCTGTCTAGGAGCTCTAGGGACAATTCCTTCGATCTCATGGCTTGGTTTTTGCTCTGACATGCACTGTCAGCTGTGGGACCTTATTATAGACAGATGTATGCCTTTCCAAATCATGTCCAATCAATTGAATTTACCACAGGTGGACTCCAATCAAGTTGTAGAAACATCTCAAGGATGATCAATGGAAACAGGATGCACCTGAGCTCAATTTCAAGTCTCATAGCAAAGGGTCTGAATACTTAAGTAAATAAGGTATTTCTGTTTTTTTGTAAATTTGTAAAAACCTGTTTTGACTTTGTCATTATTGGGTATTGTGTGTAGATTGCTGAGGATTTGTATTTATTTAATCCATTTTAGAATAGGGCTGTAACGTAACAAAATGTGGAAAAAGTGAAGGGGTCTGACTACTTACGGACATGCAATGTACGGTACATTACCCTGGCATGCAATGTACGGTACATTACCCTGGCATGCAATGTATGGTACATTACCCTGACATGCAATGTACGGTACATTACCCTGACATGCAATGTACGGTACATTACCCTGACATGCAATGTACGGTACATTACCCTGGCATGCAATGTACGGTACATTACCCTGGCATGCAATGTACGGTACATTACCCTGGCATGTATTGTATGGTACATTACCCTGACATGCAATGTATGGTACATTACCCTGGCATGTAATGTATGGTACATTACCCTGACATGCAAAGTATGGTACATTACCCCAGCATGCAATGTATGGTACATTACCCCGGCATGCAATGTATGGTACATTACCCTGGCATGTATTGTATGGTACATTACCCTGACATGCAATGTGTGGTACATTACCCTGACATGCAATGTGTGGTACATTACCCTGACATGCAATGTATGGTTGAACTATAAAAATAAGCTACTTTGTTCACTTGTTTCCACAGATGACAGATGATGAGTGCTTCCCTATCGTCAGTGAACAGTTATTATCATTCACTGCCTTAAGAAGAAGTGTCTTCTCAGTGGTGGGCGCACACACATACACACACACACACACACACACACACACACACACACACACACACACACACACACACACACACACACACACACACACACACACACACACACACACACACACACACACACACACACACACACACACACATAATGTGTCCCATTGCCTAAGGGTAAAGGAAATGCCATGCTGAGATCTTCAGACAGTGGCCACATGCCAGAGAGTAGGCAGTGACTCCCAGTGAGAGAGAGAGAGAGATAGACAGAAGGAAAAAACAGAGACACGTGTGGGGATGGGGGGGTTTGAGTAACACAATATAATGATAGTGGGATGGGGATGAAATACAACACCTGTCATCCACACATCATGTACACACACACCATCAACAGAGAATCATCCCAGAGTATAGTGCAGAGTTGGAATCCAAGAAACTATGGACAAAGTGATAAAGAAAGAATGTCAGATGAAGGAGAGAGTGCTGGGGAGTGGAACCATGCTGAGGGGCCGTGCAGGGGAGCCGTGCAGAGCCACAGGTGCAGATGTGAATCAAACACACACACACTTAGGGACACTCAGCATTTATCACAGTGGTCCACTCTGATTATGAGTCCATTACCAGCCCCGTTCCCCTGCTTAATTGTGTGCTCACACACTTTGGGTCAATAATACTCGGTTCCTGTCCAGCATAGAGAATTGTGTGCGTTTTGACTGCGTGTGTGTGTACATTTAGAGCGCGATTCAATTCACATCGCGGAAGTTCAGCTTTCCAGCGCATTGAAATTGAAAGGCAATGTTCCCGCTTTAGCGTTGACTTCATACACGGTAAACGCTGTGTATGTCGGCTCAATCAGGAAATTACCTTTAACATTCTACCGCCGAATCTGTACCGCTTCAGCGCTACCAGGCTGAGTAGAGGCCTTAAGCATTCTGTCACACAAGCTGCAGAGTACAGTGGCCCTGCGTCTATATTTACAAACGCCTCATATATCGCGTTTAACGCCTTTTGAGAGCAGAAACAGAAACACAGATGCAGCATGGAGATAAAAACGGCCCGTGGCGACTCTGTGCGTGAGCGCCAGTGTGTAGTGCTGTGTTATAGCTAAAGAGCAGAGCTCACTCCCAGGCTTTCTGCTGTCTGTCTGTCACTCCCCAGGCAGCTGAAGAGGCGTGTGACTGCGGGTAAAATGGAGGACTTGACACAATGGTTAAAAGAAAAGACAAAAGGCAATACGTGGAGCACACAGCAACCATTTACCTTTCCCTGGGTCCAGGGAAGCAGAGGGAAGGAGAGAGGGAGAGAGCGGGAGGAGAGAGAGAGAGGGGAAAAAATGAAAGAAAGAAAGAAAGAATAAAGAATGTGAAAGACATTGTTATTACATTAAATATTCTGGGGTGATCACAGAGGATGCTCTTTGGTCCCAATCAGAAGGTGTCTCCATTCCCTGAGCCGTGTGTGTGTGTGTGTGTGTGTGTGTGTGTGTGTGTGTGTGTGTGTGTGTGTGTGTGTGTGTGTGTGTGTGTGTGTGTGTGTGTGTGTGTGTGTGTGTGTGTGTGTGTGTGTGTGTGTGTGTGTGTGTGTGTGTGTGTGTGTGTGTGTGTGTGTGTGTGTGTGTGTGTGTGTGTCGAAGCTTCACCTCTGTATACATTTCATTTCAGCGGCAGAGCTTAGCGTTCCCGCTCCATTATGACACATCACACCTCTGCTGTTTGACATGCCGACACACACACACAACACAACACACACACTAAACCTGGCGTTATATGCAACCGAACGCTTGCTTCGCTCTCATCCCCTCTCCCTCTCATCCCCTCTCCCTCTTATCCCCTCTCCCTCTCCGCCTCTCTCTCAAATTCACTCGTTTCACCTCATTTCCCTCTACTTTTCCCCCTCTTTTTTTTCTCTTTCATCCTCCGTTCATCCATTACCCTTTTAATCTTCCTTCCATCACTCTACCTTCACTTCTCTCTCTCTCTCCTACCCCTCCCACCCCCCAATCTCTCTCCTGCCTAATCTCTATCCAATTTCCCAGAGGGCATTCCGGTGTAATAAAGGCACTTACTTAAAAAATACATATTAATTATTTTCTAATTGTGATTAATCAGGGGGTCCTGCAACACTCTCAGCACCCCTGCCTCCCGTTGCTGTGGTCACTACAGATTTAGATAAAAACAGCTTTTATTTTATTTTACACCTCTTATGGAACAATCTTCAGAATACCCAAAACAGTTGGATGCATCAGTGCCTTTTGGGCAGTTTAGATTATTGGTGGAGGATTATATATATTTTTAAAAATAATTGTGTTTTTGTATTTTTTTGTGTGTTTTCTATGCTCCCGCCCTGATTAAGTATTTGTGTCTGTAACGTTTAATGTGTACTTGCAGCTTGTCTTGAGCTGCAGGGCTCCTTTGCAAATGAGACCCTGGTCTTAATTGGACTGCTTAAATAAATACATCTCCTGGCTTTCATGATCCACTTCTCATTGAACACAGCAGCAGCGAGAGAGAGAAAGCTAGGCAGCTATTGGTGGAGACCAGAGAAAGCTAGGCAGTATTGGTGGAGACCAGAGAAAGCTAGGCAGTATTGGTGGAGACCAGAGAAAGCTAGGCAGTATTGGTGGAGACCAGAGAAAGCTAGGCAGTATTGGTGGAGACCAGAGAAAGCTAGGCAGTATTGGTGGAGACCAGAGAAAGCTACAATAGTGGAAAAAGTACCAAATTGCAGTGGTGTAAAGTACTACTTAAGTCTTTCTTTGGGGTATCTGTACTTTACTATATATATTTTTGACAACTTTTACTTTTACTCCACTACATTCCTAAAGAGAATAATGTACTTTTTTACTCCATACATTTTCCCTGTTGGAATCGGCTCAATTTTGATCATTGAGATAGTAAATGAATGATAGGAAAGGAAAGGAACAGGGTTATGTTAGAAGTTAATGGTTCTCTGAAGAAAAACCAATGGACATCTGTGTATTAGATGAAAGAGGGGTTGAGGTCAGGAGGTGAGGACAGATACTCTTAAGGCAGTAATAAAGGTGTGTTATCTTGTTACACTCTTTATTAGCTTCCTGTAGAGCCATAAACTGTAAGGATTGGAGAAGGGGGAGTGTTTTAAGTAGGATATATATAACTGTGAAGTGAGAAATGTTTTGCTGTCTGATTACTGCTGTACAGAACCTTTGGGAAGAATTCAACTTGGATAAAGCTTCTCTGGTGTCCGTGAGTTATTTACTCTGAAAAATAAGAACCTAACACACCCAAAAGTACTCGTTACATTTCGATTGCTTAGCAGGACAGGAACATTATCCAGGAACATCCCTGGTCATCCCTACTGCCTCTAATCTGGCAGACTCACTAAACACATGCTTCGTTTGTAAATTATGTCTGAGTGTTGGAGTGTGCCCCTGGCTATCCATAAATTTAAAAAAACAAGACAATCGTGCCGTCTGGTTTGCTTAATATAAGGAATTTGAAATGATTTATACTTTTACTTTTGATACATAATTATGTATATTTGAGCAATTACATTTACTTTTGATACTTAACTCTTGCTCCTACCCGACACGCAGGCGTCCCATCTAGACATCTGGAAATGCAAATGCGCTACGCTAAATGCTAATAGTACTAGTTAAAACTCAAACGTTCATTAAAATACACATGCAGGGTATTGAATTAAAGCTACACTCGTTGTGAATCCAGGCAACAAGTCAGATTTTTAAAATGCTTTTCGGCGAAAGCATGAGAAGCTATTATCTGATAGCATGTAACACCCCAAAAGACCCGCAGGGGACGTAAACAAAATAATTAGCATAGTCGTCGCTACACAAACCGTACAAATAAAATATAAAACATTCATTACCTTTGACCATCTTCTTTGTTGGCACTCCTAGATGTCCCATAAACATCACTATTGGGTCTTTTTGTTGATTAAATCGGTCCATATATAGCCTAGATATCGATCTATGAAGACTGTGTGATAAACAAAAAAAAATAGCGTCTTATAACGTAACGTCATTTTTTTTCATTAAAATAGTCAACGATAAACTTTCACAAAACACTTCGGAATACTTTTGTAATGCAACTTTAGGTATTAGTACACGTTAATAAGCGATCAAATTGATCACGAGGCGATGTATATTCTATATGGGGTACGTCTGGAAATAATGTCCGGGTAAATCTCAACCAAAATATCCGGTCGGAGACCTGAACAAATGGCTTGTCTCTTCTTCGTTTCACCAAGAAACAAAGCCTAGGCAAATGACAAGACTGTTGACATCGTGTGGAAGCTGTAGGTATTGCAACCTCAGCCCCATTTAATGTGGTTCGCCTTTATCAATGGGTTGAAGTGGCGGATGGATATATTTTTCCATTTTCAGTGATCAGATTTTCCTGCGCTTTTCGATGAAACGCACGTTCTGTTATAGTCACAGCCGTGATTTAACCAGTTTTATAAACGTCTGAGTGTTTTCTATCCACACATACTAATCATATGCATATACTATATTCCTGGCATGAGCAGCAGGGCGCTGAAATGTTGCGCGATTTTTAACAGAATGTTCGAAAAAGTAGGGGGTAGGAGTAACAGGTTGAGTATACTTAAAACCAAATACTTTTAGACTTTTACTCAAGTAGTATTTTACTGGGTGACTTTCACTTTTACTTATTTTCTACTAAAGTATCTTTACTTTTACTCAAGTATGACAATGATGTACTTTTTCCACCACTGCCCAATCGTCATACTTGAGAAAAAAGTAAAGACACCTTAACAGAAAATCACTAAAGTCATCCAGTAAAATACTACTTGAGTAAAAGTCTAAAAGTATTTGATTTTAAATATACATAAGTATCAAAAGTAAAAGTATAAATAATTTGAAAGTACTTATATTAGGCAAACCAGACAGCACAATTTTCTTGTTTTTAAAATGTACGGATAGTCAGGGGCGCATGCCAACACTCAGACATAATTTACAAACAAAGCATTTATGTTTAGTGAGTCCATCAGATCAGAGGCAGTAAGGATGACCAGGGATGTTCTCTTGAGAAGTGTGTGAATTGGACCATTTTCATGTCCTGCTAAGCATTGAAAATGTAACAAGTACTTTTGGGTGTCAGGGAAAATGTATGGAGTATTTTTTGGAATGTAGTTAAGTAAAGGTAAAAGTTGCCAGAAATATAAATAGTAAACTCGAGATACTTTAAAGTACTACTTAAGTAGTTTTTTGGGGTATTTTTACTTAAGTACTTTACACCACTGGAAAGAAAGGCAGTATTAGTGGAGATCAGAGAAAGCTAGGCACTATTAGTGGAGATCAGAGAAAGCTAGGCACTATTAGTGGAGACCAGAGAAAGCTAGGCACTATTAGTGGAGACCAGAGAAAGCTAGGCAGTATTAGTGGAGATCAGAGAAAGCTAGGCAGTATTAGTGGAGATCAGAGAAAGCTAGTCACTATTAATGGAGATCAGAGAAAGCTCGGCAGTATTAGAGGAGATCAGAGAAAGCTAGGCACTATTAGTGGAGAACAGAAAGAGAGAGTGAGTTCACAATGTATTCATACCCCATGACTTGTTCCACATATTGTTGTGTTACAGCCTGAATTCAAAATTGATGAAATAAATAATGAAGTAAGCTTTATGCGACATATTTTTGAGTGTGAACCCACTACACCTTTGTGTTTGTCATGCAGGGCTCCCTTGCAAGAGAGAGAGAGAGAGAGAGAGAGAGAGAGAGAGATAGGCAGCATTAGTAGATACCAGAGGAAGCTAAACAGCATTAGTAGAGACAGAAAATATTAAATAAATAACAATTCTCACCCATCTGAACACAATTCCCCATAATTACAAAGTCAAAACATGCTTTTAAGAAGTTTAGCAAATGTATTGAAAATGAAATACATAAACCCATTTACATAAGTATTCACACCCCTGAGTCAACACTTTGAAGAAGCACCTTTGGTGGAGATAACAGCTTTGGGTCGTCTTGGGTATGTCTGTATCAGCTTTGCACATATAGATTTGGGGACTTTATCCCATTCTTCCCAGCAGATTTTCTCAAGCTCTGTTAAGTTAGACGGGGAGTGGCGGTAAACAGCAATCTTCAAGTCTTTCCACAGATGGGATTCAAGTCTTTCTTTTTCAATGGGATTCAAGTCTGGGCTTTGGCTGGGCTACTCAAGGACTTGCACTTTCTTGTTCTGAAGCCATTCCAGCGTTGCTTTGGCTGTATGAGTGGGCTCATTGTCCTGTTGGAATGTACATCTTTGCCCCAGTGTAAGGGCGTTTGCACTCTGAAGCAGGTTATCATCAAGGATTTGCCTGTATTTGGCTGTATTTGGCTCCATTCATTGTTCCATCTATCCTTACCAGTCTCCCAGTCCCTGCCACTGAAAAGCATCACCATAGTATGATGCTGCCACCTCCATGCTTCATGGTAGGGATGGTGTTAAATAAGTGATAAGCTGTGCCTGTTTTTCTCCAGACACAGCGCTTTGCATTCAGGCCAAATAGTTACATTTTTGTCTCATCAGACCACAGAATCTTTTGCCTTATGCCAGTTTTCAAGTGTTTGCAAACTCCAAGCATGCTGTCATGTGCCCTTTTCTCAGGAGTGGCTTCCTTCTGGCCACTCTCCCGTAAAACCCAGATTGGTGAAGTTCTGTAGAGACTGTTGTCCTTCTGGCAGGTTCCCCCATCTCAGCAAATTAACTCTGTAGTTCTGTCAGTGTGGTCATTGGGTTGTTGTTCACCTCCCTGACCAAGGTCCTTCTTGCCCGGTTGCTCATTTTGGTTGGACGGCCAGCTCAAGGTATGTTTTTTTTCAAATTCCCAATGATGAAAACCACTGCGCTCTTGGAAACTTCCAACACTCTAGAAATTGTTTTATAACCTACCCCAGATACACAGTTGAAGTCAGAGGTTTACATACACCTTAGCCAAATACATTTAAACCAGTTTTTTTTTACAATTCCTGACATTTAATCCAAGTAAAAAATCCCTGTCAGTTAGGATCACCACTATTTTAAGAATGTGAAATGTCAGAATAATAGTAGAGAATAATTTATTTAAGCTTTTATTTATTTCATCACATTCCCAGTGGGTCAGAAGTTCACATACACTCAATTAGTATTTGGTAGCATTGCCTTTAAATTGTCTAACTTGAGTCAAACGTTTCGGGTAGCCTCCCACAAGCTTCCCACAATAAATTGGGTGGATTTTGGCTCATTCCTCCTGACAGAGCTGGTGTAACTGAGTCAGGTTTGTAGGCCTCCTTGCTGTAGCCATTTTGCCACAAATTTGGAAGTATGCTTGGGGTCATTGTCCATTTGGAAGACCCATTTGCGACCAAGCTTTAACTTCTTGACTGATGTCTTGAGATGTTGCTTCAATATTTCCACATAATTTTCCAGCCTCATGATGCCATCTATTTTGTGAAGTGCACCAGTCCCTTCTGCGGCAAAGCACCCCGACAACATGGTGCTGCCACCCCTGTGCTCCACGGTTGGGATGGTGTTCTTCAGCTTGCAAGCCTCCCGCTTTTTCCTCCAAACATAACGATGGTCATTATGGCCAAACAGTTGTATTTTTGTTTCATCAGACCAGAGGACATTTCTCCAAAAAGTACGATCTTTGTCCCCATGTGCAGTTGCAAACTGTAGTCTGGCTTTTTTATGGCGGCTTTCTTCCTTGCTGAGCGGCCTTTCAGGTTATGTTGATATAGGACTCGTTTTACTGTGGATATAGATACTTTTGTACCTGTTTCCTCCAGCATCTTCACAAGGTCCTTTGCTGTTGTTCTGGGATTGATTTGTACTTTCCGCACCAAAGTACGTTCATCTCTAGGAGACAGAACGCACCTCCTTCCTGAGCGGTATGACGGCTGCGTGGTCCCAGGGTGTTTATACTTGCGTCCTATTGTTTGTACAGATCAACGTGGTACCTTCAGGGGTTTGGAAATTGCTCCCAAGGATGAACCAGACTTGTGGAGGTCTACAATTTCTTTTCTGAGGTTTTGGCTGATTTCTTTTGATTTTCCCATGACGTCAAGTAAACTGGCACTGAGTTTGAAGGTAGGCCTTGAAATAATCCACAGGTACACCTCCAATTGATTCAAATTATGTCAATTAGCCTATCAGAAGCTTCTAAAGCCATGACATAATTTTCTGGAATTTTCCAAGCTGTTTAAAGGCACAGTCAATTTAGTGTATGTAAACATCTGACCCACTGGAATACTGATACAGTGAATTATAAGTGAAATAACCAGTCTGTAAACAATTGTTGGAAAAATGTATTGTGTCATGCACAAAGTAGATGTCCTAACCGACTTGCCCAAACTATAGTTTGTTAACAAGAAATGTGTGGATTGGTTGAAAAACAAGTTTTAATGACTCCAACCTAAGTGTATGTAAACTTCCGACTTCAACTGTATAACTCACAATTCTATCTCGGAGATCTACGGACAGTTTCTTAGACTTCATGGTGTAGTTTCTGCTCTGACATCCACTGTCAACAGTGGGACCTTTTATACAGGGCATTCGGAAAGTATTCAGACCCCTTGACTTTTTACACATTTTGTTACGTTACAGCCTTATTCTAAAATGTATTAAATAAATGTGTTTCCTGATCAATCTACACACAATACCCCATAATGACAAAGAGAAAATAGTTTTTTTGAAATGTTTGCAAATGTATGATTTAAAAAAAAAAACTGAAATCCCTTATTTACATAAGTATTCAGACCCGAAATAAGTATATGAGACTCGAAATTGAGCTCAGGTGCATCCTGTTTCCATTGTTCATCCTTGAGATGTTTCTACAACTTGATTGGAGTCCACCTGTAGTCAATTCAATTGAATGGACATTGTTTGGAAAGGCACACAACTGCCTAAATAAGGTCCCACAGTTGACAGTGCCAAGTCAGAGAGAAAAACAATCCATGAGGTTGGAGGAATTGTCCTACAACATCATTGGGCCTTGGTCAGGGAGGGGACCAAGAACTCAATGGTCACTCTGACAGAGCTCCAAAGTTCCTCTGTTGAGATGGGAGAACCTTCCAGAATGACAACCATCTCTGCAGCACTCCACCAATCAGGCCTTTATGGTAGAGTGGCTGGACGGAAGCCACTCCTCAGTAAAAGGCACATGACAACCCGCTTGGAGTTTGCCAAAAGGGACCTAAAGGACTCTCAGACCATGAGAAACAAGATTCTCTGGTCTGATGAAACCAAGATTGAAATAGTTTTTCTAAAAAAAGATTTTCGCTTTGTCATTATGGGGAACTGTGCGTAGATGATGAAGGAAAGAATGGAATCTATTTTTGAATAAGGCAGTAACATAACAAAATGTGGAAAAAGTCAAGGGGTCTGAATACTTTCCGAATGTACTGTAGAGAGGTAAGTTTATTTCTAAATCATGTCCTAAGAATTGAATTGGCCCACAGGTGGACTCCAATCAAGCTGTCGTGAAATCTCAAGGATGATCAAAGGAAATTGGACGAATCTGAGCTAAATGTGGAGTGTCATAGCAAAGGGTTGTGAATACTAAATTAGCAAACATTTCTAAAACATGTTTTCACTTTGTCATTAAGGGGTATTGTGCGTAGATATGCGAGAACAAAAATCAATTTAATCCATTTTGAATTGAGGCTGTAACACAACTGAGTGTGGAATAAGTCAAGGGGTATGAATATTGCTGAAGGCACTGTATGTTAGGCAGCATTCTCAGAGACCAGAGAGATCTAGACCGTATTAAGTGGAGACCAGAGAAAGCTAGGCAGTATTACTAGAGACCAGAGAGAGCTAGATGGTATTAGTAGAGACCAGAGAGAGCTAGGCAGTATTACTAGAGACCAGAGAGAGCTAGATGGTATTAGTAGAGACCAGAGTGTTCTAGACAGTATTAGTAGAGACCAGAGAAAGCTAGGCAGTATTAGTAGAGAACAGAAAGAGAGGCAGCATTAGTAGAGAACAGAGAGAGCTAGGCAGTATTAGTAGAGACAGGAGAGAGCTAGGTGGTATGAGTAGAGACCAAAGAGAGCTAGGTAGTATTAGTAGAGACCAGAGAGAGCTAGGCAGTATTAGTACAGACCAGAGAGAGCTAGGCAGTATTAGCAGAGACCAGAGAGTGCTAGGTAGTATTAGCAGAGACCAGAGAGAGCTAGGTAGTATTAGTACAGACCAGAGAGAGCTAGGCAGTATTACTAGAGACCAGAGAGAGCTAGGTAGTATTAGTAAAGACCAGAGAGAGCTAGATAGTATTAGTAGAGACCAGAGAGAGTTAGGCAGTATTAGTGGAGACCAGAGAGAGTTAGGCAGTATTAGTAGAGACCAGCGAGAGCTAGGCAGTATTAGTAGAGACCAGAGAGAGCTAGGTAGTATTACTAGAGAACAGAGAGAGCTAGGTAGTATTACTAGAGACCAGAGAGAGCTAGGTAGTATTAGTAGAGACCAGAGAGAGCTAGGTAGTATTAGTAGAGACCAGAGAGAGCTAGGTAGTATTAGTAGAGACCAGAGAGAGCTAGGTAGTATTAGTAGAGACCAGAGAGAGCTAGGTAGTATTAGTAGAGACCAGAGAGAGCTAGGTAGTATTAGTAGAGACCAGAGAGAGCTAGGTAGTATTAGTAGAGACCAGTGAGAGCTAGGTAGTATTAGTAGAGACCAGAAAGAGAGGCAGCATTAGTAGAGCAACAGCTATTCGCTGGTTCATTCGGGTGTACAGAGAGACATACCTACTGCTGTTTCTACCACATCTCCTCACTGCAGGTGGCCAACCCGTTCTGACAAACACACACACACACACACACACACACACACACACACACACACACACACACACACACACACACACACACACACACACATGAAAGGCAGGCAGCACGGGTGCACACACACACAAACCTCCATTTAATGTGCTAAAGTGTTGGGCCGACACAGTTGTGAAACCCCATTATAGTTAACCAATACACCTGACAGAAGCACAACCATTTCCCAGTTAGAGAGAGGTGGTTTTATCCCTCCCCAGTCAGTCACTATCACATTAAGGATCAGTTAGCTGTGAACCCCAGTGTCACGCAGCCATCAGAGAGAGAGAGAGAGGGGCATTCAGGTAATGGAGATCTCACTGGGCTCCCCTCGCTGCAATGATGGAATGGGTTGTACTGGAGGAACTAGGAAGGAACTAGGGAGGAACCAGGGAGGAACCAGGGAAGAACTAGGAAGGAACTAAGGAGGAACCAGGGAGGAACCAGGGAAGAACTAGGGAGGAACCAGGGAGGAACCAGGGAAGAACTAGGGAGGAACCAGGGAGGAACCAGGGAAGAACTAGGAAGGAACTAGGGAGGAACCAGGGAGGAACCAGGGAAGAACTAGGGGGGAACCAGGGAGGAACCAGGGGACAGGAGGAAGAGGGATGGAAAAGAGCTAGGTGAATATGGGCAAAAATTAATATTGCGACAAATTGTCTAAATGTATGCGATAACGATAAATACTACTACTACTACTACTATTACTACTACTACTACTACTACTACTACTACTACTAGTTTGATGGTTGTATCAATCAATTGGCTCATTAACAATCACCCATATTAGCACACTTATTTCATTTCAAACTTCACATTTCTCTCGTTTTGGCTACTTATTGTAATGAATGATATCAGCAAAATGCCTGCAATGAGTGACTGGTACACTATATACACAAAAGTATGTGGACACCCTTTCAAATTTGTGGATTTGGCTTTTTCAGCCACACCCATTGCTGACAGGTGTATAAAATCGAAAGGCACAGCCATGCAATCTCCATAGACAAATATTGTAAGTAGAATGGCCTTACTGAAGAGCTCAGTGACTTTCAACGTGGCACCGTCATAGGATGCCACCTTTCCAACAGGTCAGTTCATAAAATTTCTGCCCTGCTATTCGCTGCCCCAGTCAACTGTAAGTGATGTTATTGTGAAGTGGAAATGTCTAGGAGCAACAACGGCTCAGCCATGAAGTGGTAGGCCACACAAGCTCACAGAACGGGACCTTTGAGTGCTAAAGTGCTTTAGGCGTAAAAACCGTCTGTCCTCGGTTGCAACACTCACTACCGAGTGCCAAACTGTCTCTGAAAGCAAGTCGGGAGCTTCATGGCCATGAGCAATGAAAAGCGTCGGCTGGAGTGGTTTTAAGCTCAATGCCATTTGACTCAGGAGCAGTGGAAAAGCGTTCTCTGGAGTGGTGAATCATGCTTCACCATCTGGCAGTCTGACGGACAAATCTGGGTTTGGCGGATGCTAGGAGAACGCTACCTGCCCCAAATGCATAGAGCCGACTGTATGTTTGGTGGAGGAGGAATAATGGTCTGGGGCTGTTTTTCATGGTTTGGGATAAGTCCCTTACTTCCAGGGAAAGGAAACATTGGGGAATGCCTTTTCTTGTTTCAGCATTGCAATACCCCGTGCACAAAGCGAGGTCCATACAGAAATGGTTTGTCGAGATCGGTGTGGAAGAACTTAACTGGCCTGCACAGAGCCCTGACCTCAAACCCATCAAGCACCTTTGGGATGAATTGAAACGTCGATTGCGAGTTGGTCCGAATCGCCCAACATGAATGCTCGACCTCACAAATGCTCTTGTGGCTGAATGGAAGCAAGTCAACGGTTACCATAACCATTTAGCTGTCATTGTACAATTACGACTGTAACTCTCTTTACCTGCAGGAAGTTCAGTTTACTGAAGTTCATCTACTGCTTCCTTAACCCTAGTATCATTTATAAGAGCCTGTCTGTCATCTGTCACACACACACACACACACACACACACACACACACACACACACACACACACACACACACACACACACACACACACACACACACACACACACACACACACACACACACACACACACACACACACACACACACAGTCTTGTACAGTTAACCTTGTGGGGACACACAATTCAGTCCCATTCAAAATCCTAATAACCCTAACCCTAACCTTAACCCAAAAACCTAATCTTAACCCTAACCCTAAAACTAACCCTAGCTCCTAGCCCTAACCCTTAACGTAATTCTAACCCAAACACTAATTCTAACCTTAAACCTAAACCCCCTAGAAATAGCATTTGACCTCAATGGGGACTAACAAAATGTTGGTAAAATGTTAGTTTTTTTTACTAATCTTGCGGGGACTTCTGGTCCCCACAAGAATAC
>NC_068424.1:49568206-49570706 GCF_023373465.1 Oncorhynchus keta | reverse complement strand
AGAGAGGAGAGAGTGTAGGAGGAGGGAGGAGAGAATGAAGGAGGAGGGAGGAGAGATGGAAGGAGGAGGGAGGAGAGAATGAAGGAGGAGGGAGGAGAGAATGAAGGAGGAGGGAGGAGAGAGTGAAGGAGGAGGGAGGAGAGAATGAAGGAGGGAGGAGAGATGGGGGGAGGGAGGAGAGAGTGAAGCAAAGGGATTGTCAGAGGGATGGAGGGAGAGAAAATCAAGTACGAGAGGAAAATTTGAAAAAGAAGGAGAGGAAGAGAGAGAGAAAGAACTAGAGCTAACACTGGTGTATGAACGGATAGTGTGTGTGAGTGATGATTCCAGGGTGGAGAGGCAGAGTGTCCCTCCCATAGTTACTCTTTAGAGAATGAGAGTGGAGGATTCTAGGCGGATTCTAGGCAGACAGACAGACAGACAGACAGACAGACAGACAGACAGACAGACAGACAGACAGACAGACAGACAGACAGACAGAGACAGACAGACAGACAGACAGACAGACAGACAGACAGACAGACAGACAGACAGACAGACAGACAGACAGACAGACAGACAGACAGACAGACTCATCCTGCTGGAGAGAAGTGATGAATTGTGGGTAGATGGAGTGAGCTGCAACAGCAGAGTGATGACTCGTGGGTAAAGAGAGATGTTGTACTGGGCCCTGATCAGACCAGGAGTGGGAAGGAAACGGCATCAATCACTCTGGCATCTATTGAGCGGGCCTGGGTGTTCCAACAGCGAACAACTGGGCACCCTCATGATGAGTTCAGATGTTTTTTGGGGGGGTGGCCACCACCCCCGTCAAAGTTACCCATCCCTGGTTTAAAACACGTTAAAGGGGACGTGACCAGTCAATGAGCTATGACCAATTGTATCTTCAGAGCAGGTACAATTCTGATAGTTAACGGGAAAGACAGAACTCCCACTACAACACCGTGGTAGAGACACACACGCAGACCCGTTCACACAAACACGCAATCGTTTTCTTTTTTATCGACAAAAGGAGTAGGACTTGTATATAGTAAAAGATGAATGATGGGTGTAGGAGACATTTACAGCTAATGCCTCCTCCCTCTCCTCCTCCTCTTCATGCCAAACCTGTCCACAGAAGGTCAACGGGGGGAGGGGGGATGGGACGGAGGGACGATGAGGAGAGGAGAGGAATAACCAAGAGACGGATGTAGGTCCGTCTGCACTGCTGCCTCCTAATGAATATGAATGAAGTGGCTGACCGAACAATGTGTTCAAGTGGGCAGCAACACAAGCTTATGTGATCATCCATTAGAAACCGACCGCAAACAAGCTTATGTGATCATCCATTAGAAACCGACCGCAACACAAGCTTATGTGATCATCCATTAGAAACCGACCGCAAACAAGCTTATGTGATCATCCATTAGAAACCGACCGCAAACAAGCTTATGTGATCATCCATTAGAAACCGACCGCAAACAAGCTTATGTGATCATCCATTAGAAACCGACCGCAAACAAGCTTATGTGATCATCCATTAGAAACCGACCGCAAACAAGCTTATGTGATCATCCATTAGAAACCGACCGCAAACAAGCTTATGTGATCATCCATTAGAAACCGACCGCAAACAAGCTTATGTGATCATCCATTAGAAACCGACCGCAAACAAGCTTATGTGATCATCCATTAGAAACCGACCGCAAACAAGCTTATGTGATCATCCATTAGAAACCGACCGCAAACAAGCTTATGTGATCATCCATTAGAAACCGACCGCAAACAAGCTTATGTGATCATCCATTAGAAACCGACCGCAAACAAGCTTATGTGATCATCCATTAGAAACCGACCGCAAACAAGCTTATGTGATCATCCATTAGAAACCTTGTGTGATCATCCATTAGAAACACAAGCTTATGTGATCATCCATTAGAAACCGACCGCAAACAAGCTTATGTGATCATCCATTAGAAACCGACCGCAACACAAGCTTATGTGATCATCCATTAGAAACCGACCGCAAACAAGCTTATGTGATCATCCATTAGAAACCGACCGCAACACAAGCTTATGTGATCATCCATTAGAAACCGACCGCAAACAAGCTTATGTGATCATCCATTAGAAACCGACCGCAAACAAGCTTATGTGATCATCCATTAGAAACCGACCGCAACACAAGCTTATGTGATCATCCATTAGAAACCGACCGCAAACAAGCTTATGTGATCATCCATTAGAAACCGACCGCAACACAAGCTTATGTGATCATCCATTAGAAACCGACCGCAAACAAGCTTATGTGATCATCCATTAGAAACCGACCGCAACACAAGCTTATGTGATCATCCATTAGAAACCGACCGCAAAACAAGCTTATGTGATCATCCATTAGAAACCGACCGCAAACAAGCTTATGTGATCATCCATTAGAAACCGACCCGCAAACAAGCTTATGTGATCATCCATTAGAAACCGACCGCAAACAAGCTTATGTGATCATCCATTAGAAACC